>NW_016159086.1:0-35654 GCF_001687245.7 Rhagoletis zephyria
AGCACTACTGGCCATTCATCCATCGGCACGGGTATCTCAACACCACTGGTTTAAAGTGCTTTCCAGAGGAGGGAAAGGGGGAGAGTAGTCGGCAATATATAGGTGGGGTGATATGTAAGGGGGGGGGGCGGTTAAAGGAATCGGTTGGGTTGGGGGAACGTCGGTGCGGGCGTCTGCGCATGGGAGCTGCAGCCCACGGCCGCCACACGAACTACGGGTGAGCAGCCGCAGACTCCAGTCCTATACCCAGTACCTCTCTTGGTTCATGGTGCTGTGCCCGGCACACCAGTATGACTGATATATCATCACTTAAGCCCCATCCCAGCGGCAAGGAGACCGACATGATGATAAAAGTGAAATTTAGCAACCTCTGGAAGAAAAGTGGAGTTTCTATCACGGCTGCGAGAGGCTATGGAAGCGGTATCGAGGTTGACAAATACGACTTCCATCGCCAGGACGACGCGACATCCACGAAGGAGAACAGAAGGTAGAGGCTGCTTGTTTGTTGAAGGATGTGCAGCAGACATCTACGAAGGTTGAATAAAAGAGGTAGGCTCCCGCTGTTGATATGAACATGTTATTAGCTGCAATACCTTCGCTGAAGGAATCGCAGGATACACGCATGTTGGAGATGTCATTACATATGCAGACACAGCTGGAAGCACATAGGTCGCAGTTGTCGTCAGATATTTCGTCACAGCTAGAAGCACAGAAGACACACGTATCGCAGTTGCTGGAAGTGCAGGATGCGAAGATTACACAACTGCAGGAGAATCTAGGTCTAGAGATAACGAACAAATCAAGGTTAAACAGGATAACCTCGAGGCTAAGGTAAAAGAATTGGAAGGTCGTCTCCGTGATTTGTAGTTGAATCGTCCAGCTGCTTCGACAACCTCTCCAAAGGCAAAGGCTCTATCCTTTGGCGGCACGATTCCTTTCCAGGTCTTTAAGCTACAGTTCGAGAAGACCATTAGAGAATGGAGGATAAATTCGCTGTGCTTTTTGTTGAGTTGGAGAATCGCTACTAAGAAGTCTCTACAGGGATTCGCCTCCGAGATTGAGAGATTGGTTCATTTGGCCGAATCTGGTGAGCACCTGGAAAAGGTGAAAATCCAAAGGTTCATCAGCGAAATGCAGAACATGTATACCAAGCGATAGACGTATGCGAATCCAAAGCCAACGTTTGCTGAAACCGTCTCGTATGCTTAGACACGTGAAACGGCAGCACTCCTCAGTAGACCAGCTTATAAAGCCCATCGAGTGGAAGTGGAAGCACCGGACGACGGAAATGAATTGGTGAGGAAGATAGTTTAACTGCTGGGCGCAAAAAAATGACTCTGGCAAATGTTTTAATTGTAGAGCAAAGTTGAGGACAGCAACTGGTGAGGACACCCAAGTCGTAGGAGAAGTAACATGCAAAGTCAAAATAAGGAATGTGACGGTGCTACACAAGTTCCTAGTCGCAGAGATTGTGGATGAAGTCATTATGGGAGTAGACTTCATATTTGATCAAGGTATGCAGATCGGCATAAAGAACAGTATCATGACGAATAACAACATGGAAGTGCCACTCAGCTTTGGGTAGCAACAAGCGAGCGAACCTACAGGAAAGCGGACAGATTCCACCGAAGTCTGCTAAGGAACTTCTCCGCAGATACTCCAACATATTCGACAAGGACGGTAACAATCCAGGGAGGACTAACGTTGTGAAACATCGCATTCATACTGGTGATGCAAGGCCAATCCGTCAAGCTCCTTGGAGTGTTCCACTTGACAAACGTGAAGCTGTATGCCAGAACATAAAAGAAATGAGCGAGAGTGGTGTGATTGAACCATCAGCGAGTCCATGGAGTTCGCCGGTAGTAGTTGTGAAGAAGAAAGATGGTCAAATGCGGCTCTGCGTGTGCTACCGGAAACTAAACGATGTAACGAAGTAGGACAGCTATTGCCTTGCCAGAATCGATGATACTCGTTGACTGGCACGAAAAGGTTCTCAATACTCGACCTTAAGAGAGGTTATTGGCAGGTGTAGGTAAGTGACGAGAACAAGGAGAAGATAGCCTTCAACGTTGGACATGGTCTTTGGTAATTCACGGTGATGCCCTTTGGATTATGGAACGCTCCTGACACTTTTGAAAGGCTTATGGACCATGTGCTTAGGGACTGCATTGGAAAACTTGTTTGGTGTATCTAGACGACATTATAGTATTGGGTAAACGCTTTGAGGGACACCTAAATAATTTGTAAAAAGTTTTCCAGAGGATAGCTGGCGCTGGTCTGAAGCTAAAGGGCTGACTATAATATGAATAAGCTGCCGTAACTGACTGTCAGAAAATGAACGATAAGTCTGTCAAATGCATAAGCAACGTAGTGTAAACTTTTAGGTGGCTACATTTTACTTACATGTGCCCAGTGTTGCCACATTTAATTAGAAGGAACAATAGCCACTATCAAGAAGTTTGTTGTAGATCACACAATTATAGTAACCTAGGAACGCCGAAGAACTGTTCGCCTTCGAAACTTTCAGGATAACCTGGTGTTTCTGTAAAAGGAAACTCTTGCAGCCCACTTCCTAATGTGGAACCAGAACTTCTTTTGACCTATGTTATATGTAGGACTGAATCGAAAAATTTACCAAGTTGAAAAATAAGTCACCAAAGTACCAAACATGATAAATAAAGAAAAAAATTACCAATTTCGGTAAAAAAAATTACCAATGCGGCAACACTGCATGCGTTACATATGCACATATACACGTACGAGTACAAACAGCTGATTCCGTACGGAAGGTGCGACCAGTATCGCTCTTTCCTTTAGCAAATGACGTTTGACGAAACTTGATGTTAAATACACTAGTGGTATTCATCTAAACCGATAACTTTATCAAGCAGATAATCTTATAATTTTACGCACTCTGTTACATGAACGACCCACACTCTCTTTTCGTTTACACATGAGACAATAGTCGTGTTTTCTTTGGTTATAGAGCTCAGTATCACTAACTTTATACTATTACCACGAGGATAAAGAAATTATAGAAACTAACTCACTAAATGGGAAAAAATTATATTTTCGAGATAATATCTATTTAAATAAATATACATATAACATAAAGGCTATTTATTTAAACCAAGTTAAAAGAAACAATGGCAGAATGTCTGTTTGTGTATGAATTCATTTGTCACGGCTACCAAAATTCGCGGCCAAATTATCAGTGAAACAAAACAAACAGACCGGATAATAATTGAACCAGTTCTCTATCAGGATCACATCGTTGTTGTTGAATTTGCGTGCAAAATTTTTATGCGGATCCCGATTATTGCTCAAGAAAACATAGCTAGAATTGCGACAGAGTTGCATTGACTTCAGTGTATCAAGTTTATTCAGTGAAATCGCTGGAGAAATTTATCCAGAAATGTGTAAATGATTTTCCATACAAATTTTGACAGTTCATTTGTAAGGTTTACACAATTATAAGTTTATACGGTTTACAATGCATTTATAAGGTTTGATGAATACCCTTATTATAGTTTCAGAATAGGATTTACGTGTATTCGCACGTTTGCATACGCTTGCTTATTCATATTATAGTCAGCCCTTAAGTCCGAAAATGTGCTCAATGCTCAAGAAGGAGGTGAACTACTTTGGACACAAGGTGACAACGGAGGCCAAGACCTAGGCACTTCCACGAACTACGAAGTTGTCTTGGGCTATGCACCTACTGCCGTCGATTTTCCGAATTTCGCCAGCGTTGCTAATAGCCGTCATGGGCTCACTAAGAAATAGAGAGTCTTCGAGTGGAATAAGGAGCAGGAGGAGGCTTTCCAAACTCTCAAGTAACGGCTATGTACTGCACCTATGCTAGGGTATCCCGTTCTAGGTGCAACATTTATTTTGGATACGGATGCTAGTAGTTATGCCATAGGAGGCCCACTGTCCCAGGTATTTGATGGGCAGGAGTAGGTAGTTGCCTACTCTAGCCGGTCGATTGGAAAACCAGATAGGAACTACTGCGTAACTCGGGGAGAACTNGACACCTAAATAATTTGTAAAAAGTTTTCCAGAGGATAGCTGGCGCTGGTCTGAAGCTAAAGGGCTGACTATAATATGAATAAGCTGCCGTAACTGACTGTCAGAAAATGAACGATAAGTCTGTCAAATGCATAAGCAACGTAGTGTAAACTTTTAGGTGGCTACATTTTACTTACATGTGCCCAGTGTTGCCACATTTAATTAGAAGGAACAATAGCCACTATCAAGAAGTTTGTTGTAGATCACACAATTATAGTAACCTAGGAACGCCGAAGAACTGTTCGCCTTCGAAACTTTCAGGATAACCTGGTGTTTCTGTAAAAGGAAACTCTTGCAGCCCACTTCCTAATGTGGAACCAGAACTTCTTTTGACCTATGTTATATGTAGGACTGAATCGAAAAATTTACCAAGTTGAAAAATAAGTCACCAAAGTACCAAACATGATAAATAAAGAAAAAAATTACCAATTTCGGTAAAAAAAATTACCAATGCGGCAACACTGCATGCGTTACATATGCACATATACACGTACGAGTACAAACAGCTGATTCCGTACGGAAGGTGCGACCAGTATCGCTCTTTCCTTTAGCAAATGACGTTTGACGAAACTTGATGTTAAATACACTAGTGGTATTCATCTAAACCGATAACTTTATCAAGCAGATAATCTTATAATTTTACGCACTCTGTTACATGAACGACCCACACTCTCTTTTCGTTTACACATGAGACAATAGTCGTGTTTTCTTTGGTTATAGAGCTCAGTATCACTAACTTTATACTATTACCACGAGGATAAAGAAATTATAGAAACTAACTCACTAAATGGGAAAAAATTATATTTTCGAGATAATATCTATTTAAATAAATATACATATAACATAAAGGCTATTTATTTAAACCAAGTTAAAAGAAACAATGGCAGAATGTCTGTTTGTGTATGAATTCATTTGTCACGGCTACCAAAATTCGCGGCCAAATTATCAGTGAAACAAAACAAACAGACCGGATAATAATTGAACCAGTTCTCTATCAGGATCACATCGTTGTTGTTGAATTTGCGTGCAAAATTTTTATGCGGATCCCGATTATTGCTCAAGAAAACATAGCTAGAATTGCGACAGAGTTGCATTGACTTCAGTGTATCAAGTTTATTCAGTGAAATCGCTGGAGAAATTTATCCAGAAATGTGTAAATGATTTTCCATACAAATTTTGACAGTTCATTTGTAAGGTTTACACAATTATAAGTTTATACGGTTTACAATGCATTTATAAGGGTTGATGAATACCCTTATTATAGTTTCAGAATAGGATTTACGTGTATTCGCACGTTTGCATACGCTTGCTTATTCATATTATAGTCAGCCCTTAAGTCCGAAAATGTGCTCAATGCTCAAGAAGGAGGTGAACTACTTTGGACACAAGGTGACAACGGAGGCCAAGACCTAGGCACTTCCACGAACTACGAAGTTGTCTTGGGCTATGCACCTACTGCCGTCGATTTTCCGAATTTCGCCAGCGTTGCTAATAGCCGTCATGGGCTCACTAAGAAATAGAGAGTCTTCGAGTGGAATAAGGAGCAGGAGGAGGCTTTCCAAACTCTCAAGTAACGGCTATGTACTGCACCTATGCTAGGGTATCCCGTTCTAGGTGCAACATTTATTTTGGATACGGATGCTAGTAGTTATGCCATAGGAGGCCCACTGTCCCAGGTATTTGATGGGCAGGAGTAGGTAGTTGCCTACTCTAGCCGGTCGATTGGAAAACCAGATAGGAACTACTGCGTAACTCGGGGAGAACTACTAGCGTTGGTGGAGTACGTCACATATTTATACAAGTACCTCTATGGGCAACGTTTCCGAGTTCGAACGGACCATGCAGCGCTGAAGTGGCTACTACAATTCAAGAGTCCAGAAGGACAGCTAGCTTGGTGAGACTGCAAAGTTATGACTTCGCTATTGAGCACCGCAAGGGAAGTGTCTACGGAAATACTGATGCCATGTCCCGTCGACCATGTAGCCTGGAATGTTATTGGCGTCCGACTAACGACAATAACACCAACTGAAAAGTGGAAGGAGGAACAGCTACGAAAGTGTCAGCAGGAAGTTCCAGATCTGGAGTTTTTTAAGCATGGACTGGAGATGGACAGACTGGCAACTAAGGAGCAAATAGTAGCGGAGAGCCCAATCGCAAAGGCATACTGGGCACAATGAAACAGCTTAAAGTTGATATTTGGCTGTTTGCATAGGGTATGGGAAATTGAAGATGGCCAGTGCTCCCGCAACCTAATCGTAATCGCAAGGGTAAGAATACCAGATGGTTCCAAAATGGTTCTAGTGGAGGGCACCAGGGAATCACGAAGACCCTGGAGAAGATCAAGCAGAGGTTCTATTGGGTTGGTTGTTGGCAATCGGTCGCAGAGTGGATTGCTAACTGCGCGGAGTGTATTGCGGCCGAAATCCAGAAGTCATGGCCAGATGAAGCAGTATACTTCTGGTGCAGGTCCATTTCCTATGAGCGCACTGTAAAACAAATATGTCCTTGTGGTTATGGACTACTTTAGCAAATGGCCAGAGGTATACCCGATTCCAAACCAGGAAGCTAAAACAGTAGCGGAGGTACTCACCTACAATTGCGTTGCGAGATACGGTGTCCCTATAGAGCTGCACTCTGACTAGGGAAGAAATTTTGAATCGGCAGTGTTCCAAGAGATGTTCCAGATACTGGGTATCTGCAAAACTCGAACAACTGAACACCTGAACACATCCACGGGGGGCTGAACACCTTTTGCAGAGAACACCTTTCTGCGTAGGCGGCCTTCGGCGGCACTTAGGGATTATAACCCTCAGGCAGTAGAATTCTCCTTTCTGTGTTGCCAAAGAAGGGGGGCTGAACACCTTTTGCAGAGAACACCTTTCTGCGTAGGCGGCCTTCGGCCGCACTTAAGGATTATAACCCTCAGGCAGTAGAATTCTCCTTTCTGTTTTTTTGCCAAGAAAAGGAGCTGAACACCTTTTGCAGAGAACACCTTTGTATATTTTTAATGCTTACTGGGTTATATCCTATCTTCTTTTGTCTCACATTCTTTTGCATATTTTGGAGTTTGACAGCTGAACTCCGCCATTTAATTTGCATATGCAACCAAAGTCAGACGCGTGGTTTTGAAGGTGTTTTTATTTAATGAATTGTGATTAATTGGTTAATATTAAAGTCGTAAAGAAAGTTATAACTAATCGAGTAAAGTGTAAAGCAGTGTACGAAAATAAACTATATTGTACGTTACTATTTCGTTTCGTTTATTACTTCTACAGTTCGATACAATACGAAAACAAAACGGCTGAGTTCACTTTGCGATAGTACACTACAGTAGTTTAGTAGTTACAGACGAAACAACAAACGAAATGAATCGTGCATAGAAAAATATGTGTATGTATGTAGTACATATTTTTTAATTGAATTGGATATGAAAATTTACAGAAAAAAATATTTTTCACGTAATTGAAACGTTTGCATACATATAAAACGTACCCTATGGTACAATTGTCACAAACGAAAATCTAACGTTTCCCGTTGGGGAAAATGACAGTGAATCTTACAATTTGTTTCTGTCTATGTACAAAACTGTACAAAACCACAAATGATATGATGATCGATGAGCAAATGGGAATTGTTTTGTACAGTTTATTTTCGTACCCTGGTGTAAAGTGAAGGGGAATACAAAAATATATATATTCAAACCCAATTTGTAAATAAATTAGTGACCAAAAATTACAAAAGTGGGTTTTAGAATTATGTACAGACCCTTGACTACAAGTGTGTTTTGAATTTTTTTTGGATCGGGCCACCCCTTTGGACGGAATAGCCCGAAATAGTTGGGAGCGCTACTAAACCCCACCCGTTTTTGGGGTCAAGGAATCATAATCAGCCCAATTCTGAATATTCCCGAGGACTTCATTTCTCGCGGATTTTACTTTTCTCGAGAATAAAATGCTCCTATTCGAAACTACCAGGGAGCAGCGTTTTCCCCGAAAATTTGGGAGCAGGAAATTCGAACTTTCGAAGAGCTGTTTGACAGTTATTTTGACAGCTCAACTCCCGGCATTTAATTTGCGTGTTTTACACATAAAAGTGTGTTTCACATAAAAGAGTATTTCAGATTAAAGTTGTTAAAAAATTAGTGCGCGGAAACTTCAAATCTGTGTTTTAAATTAAAGCTCAATCTTTTAACTACACGGGTAAATTGAAAGATTTTAATTTAGATCGCGCGTTTTCTTGTAATAACCCGAAATAAGAGGGCAAATAGGATAAGAGTACCCTTTGCTAAGTCCAGTTGCCACTGTGAATTTTGGAAGCCACATTATTAATAAACTAGTGCTTCGGAAATTTATATATTAGTGCTGAATTAAAGTGTAGTCTTTTAACTACACATGTGAGTTGAAATATTTTGATTTCAATCGCGCGTTTTCATGTAATAAACTAAAATAAGTGTGCAAATACCAAAGGGTACCCTTTGCTAGGTCCAGTTGCCGCTGTGAATTTTGGAAGTTGCTTTATTAATAAACTAGTGCTCCGAAAATTTAAATGTTAGTGCTAAATTAAAGTATAGTCTTTTAACTACACATGTGAGTTAAAATATTTTGATTTCAATCGCGCGTTTTCATGTAATAAACTAAAATAAGTGTGCAAATACCAAAGGGTACCCTTTGCTAAGTCCAGTTGCTACTGTAAATTTTGGAAGCCGCATTATGAATAAACTAGTGCTCCTGAAATTTAAACATTAGTGCTAAATTAAAGCTTAATCCTTTGTAGGACAACGGTCAGTTTTGGAAGTGCTCATCACAACTAAAACAATGCATTCCATCGCGTTTCGCTTAGTGGCAGAGGAAGAGGAAGGACGGTTGATGGCGCAGAGGGTCGAACGACGAAAATTGCGTGATACCATAAATCCCTTCGAGTTGCCGCAATCTTTGTAAGTTACAAATTTTCGCCAAGTACTACAATAATGTATCCCTAAGCGAGGAATCAATTCAGTTTTTGGAAAAACTAAAAACTTCCATTGATTGCTAGCTTATTGGTCCAAATGGATGAACAAGTCATTACCCCTTTATTGCTCGATTTTGGCATTACTCTATACATTTTTAAATAATTACATATGAATTTTCTCAATTACATACATACATAGATTTGAAAAGTATTACCGCCTTAACAAGCCGGGATTCCAATATTTGTTGGACGTATTGACAGCAAATACGGAGGCACCAAAGAAGGCTTTTGCGATATCTCCCATCGCAAAACTGAGCGCGTGTTTAAGATTTTTGGCTGAAGGTGGGTACCAGACGGGTGTGGGTAAAGACTGCGACGTCGTTGGCGCAATCTAGTTTCAGTAAAGTATTGACGGAAGTGCTGACTGTTTTTGAGCGCCATTTGTGCCCGCAGTGGATAAAGGTGAGCGAAAGCGAGGAGGAAAACAGGAATATCTCCCGAGCCTTTTACGTTAAACATGGCATTCCGGGAGTTATGGGGTGTATTGATGCTACCCACGTAAGAATAATTGCTCCACCACAAAACGCGCTTACAACCATAAGGGGAGTTACAGCCTAAACGTTATGCTTGTAAGTTACTCCTTGTTTCCGCCTTTATCTATATGGGAACTTTTTTTAGATATCGACGGCTGAGTTGAAGCTCGACCTATCTCGGCAGCCGGTTCGAAAACGTCCTATCTCATAAAATGGCTCAAGAGCGCACTATATTAACAACAATGGGACAATGAATTAAGGATTCGCTATGTTGATGCTTCTCATCCTGGGGCGTGCTACGATTCCTTCATATGGAACAACAGCGAATTGCGAGTTTATTTTGAGAGGCAATATTTGCAAGGAGCGAGGAATGCCTGGCTTTTAGGTATTGTTGTTATATTAATATACACTTGACCGTAATTACACCTTTTGTAAAATTTCAACAGGGGACGCAGGGTATCCTTTAGAGCCGTGGCTATTGACACCTCATAGAACTCCAGAAGAAGGCTCAAGGGAAATGAGGTTTAACCAAGCACACTCAAAGTTCCGAAACATTATTGAGCGCACCAATGGTGTACTAAAAAACCGCTGGCGATNAGTCCAGTTGCTACTGTAAATTTTGGAAGCCGCATTATGAATAAACTAGTGCTCCTGAAATTTAAACATTAGTGCTAAATTAAAGCTTAATCCTTTGTAGGACAACGGTCAGTTTTGGAAGTGCTCATCACAACTAAAACAATGCATTCCATCGCGTTTCGCTTAGTGGCAGAGGAAGAGGAAGAACGGTTGATGGCGCAGAGGGTCGAACGACGAAAATTGCGTGATGCCATAAANCGTTGGCGCAATCTAGTTTCAGTAAAGTATTGACGGAAGTGCTGACTGTTTTTGAGCGCCATTTGTGCCCGCAGTGGATAAAGGTGAGCGAAAGCGAGGAGGAAAACAGGAATATCTCCCGAGCCTTTTACGTTAAACATGGCATTCCGGGAGTTATGGGGTGTATTGATGCTACCCACGTAAGAATAATTGCTCCACCACAAAACGCGCTTACAACCATAAGGGGAGTTACAGCCTAAACGTTATGCTTGTAAGTTACTCCTTGTTTCCGCCTTTATCTATATGGGAACTTTTTTTAGATATCGACGGCTGAGTTGAAGCTCGACCTATCTCGGCAGCCGGTTCGAAAACGTCCTATCTCATAAAATGGCTCAAGAGCGCACTATATTAACAACAATGGGACAATGAATTAAGGATTCGCTATGTTGATGCTTCTCATCCTGGGGCGTGCTACGATTCCTTCATATGGAACAACAGCGAATTGCGAGTTTATTTTGAGAGGCAATATTTGCAAGGAGCGAGGAATGCCTGGCTTTTAGGTATTGTTGTTATATTAATATACACTTGACCGTAATTACACCTTTTGTAAAATTTCAACAGGGGACGCAGGGTATCCTTTAGAGCCGTGGCTATTGACACCTCATAGAACTCCAGAAGAAGGCTCAAGGGAAATGAGGTTTAACCAAGCACACTCAAAGTTCCGAAACATTATTGAGCGCACCAATGGTGTACTAAAAAACCGCTGGCGATGTCTTCCTGGCGCAAGGGAACTGCACTATACAGCCGAAAAAGCTGCAAAAATTACAAATGTGTGCTGTGCTTTGCATAACATATGCATTCATTTCAAAGCCAATGTTGACATTGAACTTGAATTGTTGGAGCCTGAAGATGCGGATGTAACACCAACTGATTCTCGGCAGTATAGCGCAGTAGCACAGTCGATTAGAACAAATATAGGATCCGCTCTTTAAATACTAAACAAAGCCTGGCAAAAAATGCAGCATTAAAGCGAGAGTTTGAAGAATATAAAACGTTGTTAATTTTTGCATTCTTTTTTTTCCATGCCATTGGACACTATTTTAGTGGGGTGAGTGATAGCAATTGACGAATCAGTAGTTGTGTTAGATGAGTNATTTCAACAGGGGACGCAGGGTATCCTTTAGAGCCGTGGCTATTGACACCTCATAGAACTCCAGAAGAAGGCTCAAGGGAAATGAGGTTTAACCAAGCACACTCAAAGTTCCGAAACATTATTGAGCGCACCAATGGTGTACTAAAAAACCGCTGGCGATGTCTTCCTGGCGCAAGGGAACTGCACTATACAGCCGAAAAAGCTGCAAAAATTACAAATGTGTGCTGTGCTTTGCATAACATATGCATTCATTTCAAAGCCAATGTTGACATTGAACTTGAATTGTTGGAGCCTGAAGATGCGGATGTAACACCAACTGATTCTCGGCAGTATAGCGCAGTAGCACAGTCGATTAGAACAAATATAGGATCCGCTCTTTAAATACTAAACAAAGCCTGGCAAAAAATGCAGCATTAAAGCGAGAGTTTGAAGAATATAAAACGTTGTTAATTTTTGCATTCTTTTTTTTCCATGCCATTGGACACTATTTTAGTGGGGTGAGTGATAGCAATTGACGAATCAGTAGTTGTGTTAGATGAGTGCACTAAGAGCCAGTTTTTGTGCGCTAGTTTAAACTTCGATCGCATAAACTGCGTTTATATCTAACAGTTGGCTGACATTGCAAAGTTATATTGCTGATATTGCTGGCAAAGCTGATATTTCAAAGTGTTTATTATTTCTTAAATATTTCTTAAAAATTTTAAATAGTATTTAAACCTTAAATTTTTTCTTTACAGATTTGTATGCCGCTAACACAACAATCTGGTAACATCTGCTTTAACTAGCCGTGTCTCAACAGTGCCTACAACACGTTATTTTTCGTAATTCAGCAACAACCATCGTCCAGCATAAGTACCGAAACTACCACATCAACAATTGTTGCCACAAAAGCTACTGGCAACCTACTCACGTTCACAAGAGTGGAGCTATGACAACTTCCACATCAACAACTTTATCGGTGAAACTGCAGCGGTATTCCCGCGAAAACAGCAACAGCCCAGCAACAAATGCAACAACAACAAAGCGCAAACCGAATTCAACGTCAACCTCAGCAGCAGGGACAATCAGAGGAACGTAGACACGTAATTGTCCACTCTCGTAATATACCCACCAAATCTCTCCCTGCGACAACAGTCGCTGCCACGCCCGATGGTACTTTCATCACAGAAGATGCAACTACTGAGCCTGAGGTTGAACCCGAGATTGACATTGTCATCAACAACGTGGTTCGCTCGTTCAGAGTGTGATGTCATTTGAATCTGCGTGATATTGCTCTCAAGGGTCTCGATGTGGAGTATCGTCGCGAGAACGGTATGGTGACAATGCAGCTGCGAAGATCTTATTCGACTGCGTCCATCTGGTCATCAGGTCGAATCACCTGCACAGGTGCCACGTCTGAAGAACAGGTGCGTTAGAGTAACCTTGAATATATGTATTTTTAACCGACTTCAATTCGTCGGAATATTTTTTTATGTATGTTACCGCATAACTTTGGACCATTCTTTCAGTCTCTTATGCTAATGCCGCTACTGATGGCTGGTGATTTGTAATTACGCTCACGTCTGGATATGCTGGAGAAGGCCCTAGTAGGTGCAGTAATTTGGAGAAGGAATTGACGAACGCCAAGCAAATGCCTGTGGCAGATCAATCAATAGAAAATGTCATAAGCTCAAAAGTCTATGAGCATACAAAGAAACAGTTGGATGACAACGTTCTACAGTAACCATGTCCTAAAGCGCAATATGTGGTTGATACGTTCTTGCTCTTTGAGTGAAATTCGTTTGCTTTCCCAATAACTCGCTTGGACCGTTTAAAGCACCCAGATATTCAGTAAATCGCTAGCTTACAATAAGTACACACATACAAACACATAAGTAATACATACACACATGTATGTAAGTACGTGTCAAAATTAGCATAAAAACCCTGTAGGATCTCGCAATAGACTTAGAGCACACCACAAACTAGACTGCAAGTGATTGTAACTAGTCCAAAGTTTGGTCCAACAACATGTAAAATTCTATTTACATTTAACATTGAATGTCCTAGGCTCGGACCAATTGTCCGCTTCTGCATTACATTGTAACCAATTTTGGGGGAAAAAAAAAGATTTTTTAAGCGGATACTCTCTCTGCATGCCAACGTCGCACATGAAAATTTGTTGACTAAGTGCCTACATATCAGCAAGTCGTTAATTGTACACGTTGTCCGCTACTGCATGACACTGTAACCAGTTTTAGATCAAATCTCATACCTTATGCATTACATTCGGACCACTTTTAGTACAAGTCACCTGTTTTGCATTAAATTGCTTTATATTTTTGGACTATATTTGGTCTAATTACAAAGCTACTATACCTACGACTATATTTTTCGAGGATTGGACCAATCTTTCCTTCAGGGAAGTTAGGTAAACAGAAGAAATAAAAATACAAACATTTAAAATATGATTACATCATAAAAACAGTCTTTTTATTTTAACATTTTAACGTACATAACTAAAAAAATATACCTATTCTTGTAATTCACTAAAAGAAGAAAACAAGGCAAAAACTAAATTTATGTACTAAGTAAAAAAAGTTTGAACGCTACATATCTATATACAGTAGCGCCTACCTAAATAGCACACTTTTACTTTTTACAACATTCAAAATGTTTTGCGTGATAAATTTTTTTCGTAAATTTTTTATAAAAATATAGTAGATTCTATAACATAAACCATATAAGTCAAAGTTCAAAACTTTATGCACAGCTCAGGAAAATTTAACAAGGTGTTGCGTATTTTCCATATAAAAACAGGTTTTGTTCATTCGACAAAAAAAAGGAAAAACCAACGGGATTTTTCAGAATTTTCAAACCTGCACATTATTATACTAAAATATAATGGGCTACAAAATGTGCACAAAGTTTTAAACTTTGACTTACATATATGGTTTATGTTATGGAATCTACTATATTTTTATAAAAAATGTACGAAAAAAATTTATCACGTAAAACATTGTGAAAATCTGAAAAAAATAAGTGTGCTATTTAGGTGAGCGCCACTGTTCATCTAACGTAAATTTTAAAGTAAGCTTCCCGGTTTTGGCGGAACGCAGAGGTGTACGCATCAAAACCAATTACTCAGTGTGGACCGACCCGCAAAACCACGGGTAGTAGTCCAAACACCCAACAGAAAGTTGCTTGCAATGAGAGAGCTACATATAAACTGATTGGGATGAAGGAAAGTGTTGAAGGCATATCTGCGTCTACTTTTGGATTGCCACCTTCAAGTGTGTCTAAGAGCATTGCAGAACCTGAGGGAGACGAGTCTGACTTTATAGAATATTTAAAGGAAGTGGAAATAGAGATACATGAGTCTCAAATAAGTCCACTTGTTACAGTCGACGAGCCATCGCCTCCACCACCGCCGGTAAATGTAGCTCCACAAAGGAAACCTACTGGAAAGAAGCCGAAAGCATCCTCCGACGTTCTGGAAGCTGAACTAAAGATTCAGCAAGCTTTATAAGAACCAGTTACTGTAGCAGTAACGAATGTAGCAGAACATCATGAAGAGTAGAAAAGGCACTTCTGAGAGAGATTAGTAATAATTAAATGAAGTTATACATATATAGGTACATGTGTTCAAAAAACTAGAAAATTGTATAAAAATAATAATAAAACTAAATACTTTTACACATTTTCATCTTCAGTAAGTGCTCCATGATGTCATTGTGCCGCCGCATTTCAGAAATTTCTTCATTTTTGAGCCGCTGCAATTCAGCTATTTCTTCTCCTTTAAGCCTCTCCATTTCTCGGAAGTGCCTTTTCTGCTCTTCGTGATGTTCGGTTAAACTCGTAACTGCTTCAGTAACTGTTTCTAGTAAGGCTTGCTGAGTCTTTAGTTCAGCTTCAAGAAGGTCGGAGGATGCTTTCGGCTTCTTTAAGGGCCATTCAAATACAACTTTCCTCGCTTTGCTTGACAGTTCAAACTTCGACAACAAAGCGTGAAACGCAGAAGGTATGCTACAATAAACGCTTTGACAGCTTTTGCGTTCTCCTTTTCCTCCATATTTTTTTTATCTGTAAAATAGATAGCAATATGATAATATGCATTAATAATAGCAATAAAAATTCCTATTTACCCTATTTTTGTCATTAAATGCAAATGCAAGCGCACGAGAAAAGATACATGTAGACAGCTGATTGCCAAAGCGGGCAAAAGTTGAGAGTTGCCCAAGATTTTGCTTCGTTTTGCTTTGCTTTGCTTCAAACGTTTTTTTGTGAGCATACTCATACATATGCCTACATCGATTTTATATGTCAAAGTAAAGAACTATCAAGCAAAGCAAAGAAAGTTGTATGTGAATCAGCCTTTACAGTAGGTCTCTTTTCTGGAGCTACATTTACTGGCGGTGGTGGAGGTGATGGCTCATCGACTGTAACAAGTGGACTTATTTGAGACTCATGTATCTCTATTTCCACTTCTTCTAAATATTCTATAAGGTCAGACTCGTCTAGCTCAGGTTCCGCAATGCTCTTGGACACACTTGAAATTGGCAATCCAAATGTAGACGCAGATATGCCTCCAACACTTTCCTTCATCCCAATCAGTTTATATATGGCTTCCTCATTGGGAGAAAGCTTCAGTTGGGTGTTTGGGCCACCACCCGTGCCTTTGCTGGCTTTTAAATTTTGCGCCGCCTTTTGACGCACATATTTCTTTTGGTCGGTCCACACCCATAAAAAGTAAATAAACCGATAACTTAAAGCAAAAAGTACACATTTAATCACTTTTACAAACCTTTTTCCACTCCGTCGCATTTTTTGTGGGTGAGCCTGCGGAGTTTAGTTCCACCTCAGCGTTCCGCCAAAACCGGGAAACCTTCTCTCTGTTGTTATGGAAGCCGCGAGCAATGTCCGGCCTAGCTTCCATTAGGCTTATTAAGATTTCTACCTGTTTCTTATTTGTTGTTTTAGACCTAAAATGCAAGGTTTAAACGTTTTATTACACCAAATTTCCTTTAAATTGTAATTAACTTACATTTTTGTAGCAGATCCCTTTTAAAATACCGGTGAAAATTCTTCCAGAATAACGAAATCAATTCTCCTCCTTTTTGATATTCGTAATACCTTTTTTCCGAAATACATTTTCCCTAGGAGAATAGGGAAAGAGAAAAAATCCTCAGTGAATTTTTATTCATGATAGAAAGAAATGAGGAAAAATTCCTAGGGAGTTCCTATTCAGAATCGGGCTGAATATAATATTTATTTTGAGATTTGACAGCATACAGATGTCGCTGTAGTGCGAAAAATTGGTGTTTAGTGCAATTTGTACTCATTCTATTTTTAAAACAAATTTTATTCAATATACATATCGTTGTTTAAAGTACAAAACCGCGTATCAAGATAATGCAAAACCGCGTACGTGAGGATGCATAAGTTATTTTCTAGAGAGCAAAAACACTCATACTCACAAGAGCTTGTGTGAGCAAATCCAATCTATGGCAAAATATGTCAATTACACGGTTTTGCAGAACGACGATACGCGATTTTGTACTTTAAACGACGATGTGTGCATATATGAAAGACTTAGTATTGGAACAAAAAGTGAGCGAGCGAGAACTTAGAGCGTGGAAATGTATCAGCTTAGTAATAAGAGGTTTCCTAGGCAACAAGAAGGTGGAAAACTATAAAGAAACTGTTCAAGATTGAATATCAGCTTTTGCTGCATTTTTTGAACTAATGTTATTAAAAATCCACATGCTACACAAACATATAGAGCTTTTTTTCTGACAATCTCGGCGAAGTTTCTAACGAGCACGGCAAAAAATTACATGAAGAAATGATGATAATGGAGACAAGACACAAAGGGAAAGATTAAGTTTCAATGCTGGTCGGCGAAGCCTTCGGGCTGAACCTTCCACGAGGGTGCCGACTGGTAATGGGCACTACAGATTAGGTTCTGTACGATGTAAGAATGGTGTCCAGCTAAGATCATAAATCAGTGCTATGTGCTTAAGCTCCTCAATAGCTTAGTTATATGGAAATGGTTTTTGATCGTGGCCTATGGAGGTAACGGAGGAGCAAACCTCTTGAAAAAAGCTCTGGTTTGGAACAAGGTGTTAGACGACCGGTCCTGATGTTCAGCCTGGCTGAGGACCCAGATTAAAAACTAGCCCAGCCTCGAACGGAGTCTGGGAAAACCTGTCTCCAACCGTTTCTCGGCTGAAGCTGTGACGTCAGCTCCGCCTAAGGAAATTAGACCCCAAAACACACACTCCTCAACCCAAGGGCGTGGTGCGGCACCAGCTTCAAGGTTAAACCGGCAGGATGCTGCTGATATATCCAGCAGCTCAAAGAAGGTTGGAATCACAGGTCAAGGGCCCTCGAAGCATGCCTAGTACGACAAGAAGGCGGCAATTAGGGTCCTGCCGACAGAACGGCTGACGGAGGAACAAGTCAAGTCGTTGAATTGGGCGAGGGGAGTAGTAGCCAGCTTGGGCAAACCGGCAGGCACTGTTCCAAAGAGGCAACGATCTGCTGAACAGGCAGGGGATAGGGTCGCCAAAAGCCGAGAACAGGCGGCCATAAATATCCCTCCTTCAGGGACGTAGTTAAGGGAGGCGGTGAGGTACTAGCCATCATTGACAGAGGGGAGGAGGAAGGGACTATCCTGAAGGAGAAATGGAGGCAGGTGGAGGAGGCTGTTGCCGAAATCTACCTCCAGGTCTTAGAGGAAAAACCTTGCCCTCCTCCTCTCTGCCATGATTCCGGATGGTACCAGGGTAGAGCAAAGCTCATCGCTTGCGAGCCAGCTCTACAGGTTGGCCGTCAGCAAGGTAGGTGAGGTTTGGCCGGGGACCAAGCTCGAGGCCATCCACAAGAAAGAGATTCCTAGCAGACCTAGGACTCGGGCTTGGATTCCGGCTGAACCGACCGAGCCTGAAAAAATAGAGCGGACCCCTTGATCTTGCAATAAGGACCTACCAACACACAATTGGAAGGTGGGGAAGATCGCGGAGACGATAGAGAACAGAAAGCAGGTGTTGCTTTTCCTCAGCGCCGAATCGCTTGCCCCTTGGGGCAGAAGGATTGGATAGTCAGATTCAGGTTTGTTGACGCAACCATTCGAATCTACCGCAGCGGCGCTTGGACCTTATTGATGAGAACGACAAGTTCGGCATGCGCAGCGGTGGTGAAGAAGGGTTGTACAGCATCCAATGCTCATCCGACTCGGAGAGGCTAACAGGTTTGGGGTCGCTGTTTTATGAAGAGGATCTCATCGCCGATGACACCGAGGGTGAGTAGGAGACGGACGTAGATGTCACAATGGTGGAGGTAAAGCGGACGGATTCGTATGAAGCTGATCCAGATAAACCTCCACGATTCTAAACACGCGTCTGCGGATCTTGAGGTCCGCCTGGCTGCCGATGGACTTGACGTTACCCTCATCTAGGAGCCGCGAATACACGGTTACAAAATCTGCGGGCTTGCTAATTGCCGCACAAAATGCAGGTAAGACTCGAGCTTGCATATTAGCAAGGAACAACTTAAACATCTTCCAGCTTCCACAGCTCAGTGACGACGATCTGGTAGCGGCAAGCATAGAGCTAGATAAAACAGCACTTAGTGTATTGAATTTAGGCTCAGAGCCTACCTTTATAACAAAGAGTAGAGAGGAAGTTTTTGATATAACCCTGAACCTGGTTGCCTTTGTTGATAAAGAAGGCGCCTTCAACAACATTAATGCAAGCGCCATAACGGCTGCCTTAGAAGAGTTTGGAGTTAATCACAACGTGGCGACGCTGATTGAGTCTATATTTGCCAGCAGGAAAAAAACCGCTAAGCCTGGCAACACCACAATAAGCAAAGAGGTCGGTAGAGGCACTCCTAAGGGAGGGGTTCTCTCTCCTCTTCTCTTGAATATGGCAGTAAACTCTCTGATGAAGGTAACCCTCCCTGCCACGTCTCTGCATATGCTGACGACCTGGCAATTGCCGTTAAAGGCAAACACTCAAATGCCGTAATGGAGATTTTGCGCTCTAACATGGCCACGTTTAGAAATTGGACAGAGAGTAGGGGGTTTGGAATAAACCCCGAAAAACCGAAGCAATTCTCTGTACAAGGAAACATAGGCTTCCCATACTCTCGCCTCTAAGACTCATATTAGATAGGAAACTCACGTGGAAATCTAATATAGAAGAAAAAGTAAGGAAGGCCAACTTTGTATTATACTCTTGCAAACAAGCAGTCGGAATCAAGTGGGGGCTAACGCCTCGTATTAAATATTGGCTTTACACCTCGGTGGTTAGGCCAATATTATTATATGGAATACTTGTATGGTAGCCAGCAACTCAAAAGGCAAGTTACCTAAAACTATTGAGTAAGGTCCAAAGAACAGCGTTTTTATTCATTTTAGGTGCCTTAAGGACCACCCCAAACAAAGCGCTAGAGGTGGTAACCAATCTGCCCGCAATAAACCTGGTGGGAAAATACGCGGCCGCCGATTCAGCGCTCAGACTAGAAAGCATGGTGCTATGAAAAGATCGGCGTTCCGGTCGCGCCTCTATACTGCACACGCTGGGTAGTCATGAACAAGAAGTGGACTACTCCGCCCTTAAACCAACTTTCGATAGGCTCTTTAAGACGAGCATCCCGTCAAGAGAATAGCAAACACCAAGACCATGGAGAAGGTGGGAACTGAATTCTTATACGGATGGATCCAAGCTAGACAATAGGGTTGGCTACGGAGTTTTCTCCAAGGAACTAGGACTGGAACTATCCGTCCGGACCACTGCAGTGTTTATCAGGCAGAAGTTTTAGCTATAAAGGAGGTGGCTGTGTACCTTAGTACGCATGTCGTAACGAGGACGACGATTAATATCTTATCCAACAGCCAGACGGCCATTAAATCAATGAACATGGTAATGCAGAGATCGAAGGTTGCGCAGGAATGTCTCGCAGCAAGGTCAGCGTCATATGGGTTCCGGGACTCAGAGATATTGAAGAAAATTGTAGGGCCGATGAGCTGGCCAGGAAAGGTACCAATCTCCCCAAGAATGATAGAATACAATATTGCGCCGATTGCAGCAGAATTCGTTAGAGTAATTTTGGCGTGACGTCACCGTAGAGTTGACAACTGAGAGCGGCAAGTAAAACTGCTGTCTAGTGATGTGCTGAATTGTCGGTACCCAATACTTAAAAAAGGTTTCGGTACCCAACACTTCCTTATCGGTACCCGATACTGATTCTTTACATTAAACCTTCGCTATTATATGCATTTCAAGTTAAGGAAAAACTTTCATTACTAATTTATATGATATCGGCTAAAACACTTGAACTTATCGCAACAGAGAAGTATTATTTTATCAGTTTTAACCTTAGTCGATCCAAGGTTCAAGAAAAATACTTTGACGGATGAGAAGCCTTTCAGGGGGGAGAGTCTGTAACCAGTTAGCGACAAGTATCGGATCCATATCGCACTTGTTGACGTAAAAATATTTCATATCATACGTCAACAAAACCGATTCGAAAATTGTCGCTAACTGGTTACAGAATCTGCCCCCAAAGCCTACAAAAATGATATCGTCCGATTCAGCTGGAACAAAAATGCTTCAATTAAGTAAGAGTTTCTCTGATTTATGGCTTCAAACCGACATATATACATCTTTCATTTGAATCAGTATTAAAAGCTCTATTGGCTCCTAAATTCGGGTTTTGATAGGCGAGTCTCCCCTGAACCGTTTTTTCCATATGCTTGGCCTATGTGCGCTTTTATTCGAAACCTAAATGTTTCGGTACCGAGTATCGAGAGTATTGGATACCTAAAAGTATTGACTCAGCACATCACTACTGCTGTCATCTCGACTGTGACGTCAGCAAAACAGCTGATTCTGTCAAATTCACTGAGAGCCGATTAGCGGTGTTGCCATCGGCGCCACCTTCTGTATTCTCTCCACCGTGCAATCTCCCCCTATGTGACAACAGAGGCACTATTGGGATACCCTTGGCAACCTGCAAATTAGAACTTCGAAATAGCATGATCCAAGAGGCCAACAGGTCATGGCTAGAGGAGGGCACTTGTAGAACAACCAGGCAACTTTGGTCACAAATAGATAAGAAAAAGACGAAAGAGTTGCTCAGCCTCTCAAGAGAGGATATTGCAAGGGCCATGGCTCGTGTTACCGGTCATTGGCTATTGGGCAGGCACTCTTCGAGAGTAGGAATATTCTCCCACGAATATTGTAGAAGTTGCAGGGATGAGGAAGAGGAAGAAACCGTAGAGCACTTCTTCTGTAGCTGCCCAGCTCTGACCAGAAGGAGAGCAGGCAGGTATACCCTTCTTTAGCTCTCCTACGGAATTATCATGCGTAGGAATAAAACCAATCCTACGCTTTTTAAGAGCTTCGAAATGGTTCTCACAAGGTTCCCGTGTTCTGCAGTGGTACCACAATGGACCTTCAAAAGGTCTAAGTGAGTTGGTAATTTGAACCGACTGCCACATCAACTTAACCTAACCTAAGATTTAATGCTCGCGGAATGTTGCTGGAGCGTGAAACCTGATGATTTAGATCAGAGGTTCCCAAACTTATTTTTCTCGTAAACCCCCTCGTAAAGCCATGAAAGAACTATCTCGGTCTGAGGAGTTATATTTTTTAAGAGCACTAAATAAACTCCTCACATGTTCGGCTCATTCATGAATTTGCATGTGATGTATTTGTCAATTGTGTTGATATCATCATTTTTATTTTTATCGCTCAGAGTTTTAAAGTGATGCGAAAAATATTCGTCACTCGCATTTTAAAACACAAAACTTGAAACAACAAATTTGCAAAGCCTTTACCCCAAACTTCAAATTCAGCAACTGACAAGAAAGAAAAGACCGAATCTAGATAAATCGATGATAAACAAACAAGCAAGCAAGAAGCTCAAGAAGTGTTCCTCCCTCTCATCCTCTTCAAAGCAGGATGGGCAAATGGAGTTGTCATTTACGCCTATCACAGTCACGTGATTGTGCCACGTGAAGTGACCAGTCCCGTCTTCTCAGTGAGCGGAAAAAACTAGCTATAGCTCCTCAGATTGAAGGCAAGATGCGTTTTGCCCACCTGCATCCACTCCATGGCTCCCAGTCATTGCTGAGCGAAGTATCCACCCAGTTTCTGATGGTGGCTTCGATGGTCGAAGTGGGGAGTGCTATAACTGGTTGCGGATCGAGGGTTGCCTGGTATGCAGCTTGGCTGTACCTGTGGACACGTTAACTCCTTCCCCTCCACCTATTTTCCACCACGTAGTCTATGTCTTCGGGGATTGCAAATACCTCAGCCTGGAAGACCGAAGCATATTCCCCTAGAGAAAAAAAGGAAGCTTAGCCCCATTAACTTCGACAAATACTTCAGATCCTGACCCTGAGTCAGTTTTGGAGCCCTCAGTGAAGAATCGACAATGTACGAGTGCGGGCTCAGTGCTGGAATTAAACCAGCATTCCCACTCAGGGAACTCTCTCTCTCTGGAATCTCTTCAACAAAGGTAATGGTGGCGTTCTACCATGGAGCATTGAAAAGACACAAGTGCTCAAATATCTGACTTCGGCGATTTCAGCATCACCTCACTCAGTGTTATACCAACATCCGTTTCTTTTTAGTCTGCAGGTGGCCATGAAGGCTTCCCCACGTATGGTGACGGTAAGTTCACCAGTGCGTCAAGAGCACTATACACCTATCAAAATATGAGATTTAATTTTATTTTTTATTTTTTTTTCTTTATTGTTTGATCTTGTTGAAAGTTAATTTCCTAATAAATCAAAAATTGTCTTTTCCAATAACAAACAAATTCATAGAACAATAAATTTAAATTCAAGAATGTAAACAAGCGTAAAAACATACAGTTTAATTACCCTGCTTTTATTCCCCCTCCAGTAAAACGATAAATTAATTAATGTTAAATGTTTTTTTTTTGAATTTGGCATCGCTAGTGAATTAGAGTTTTGTGTTGTACCAGAAATTATATTTGCAGGTTTGCGTAAATCTATTGAAACCGTTTAATCATATTTCCATGTTGACTTTTGAAGACTTTGTTATTCTTCGAAATAATTTTAAATGGTCCTTCATAAGGTGATTGCAAATTTGACTTGTGAATAACTTTAACAAAAACGTACTCCAACGTATCCAAATAGGACCAAAGAGTATTCTCCATTGTGATGTACAACCTTCGATCTAACATTTGATAAATATTTTCTTAGCTTAGAAAGAGTTTCATTTGTATTATCAACTTCATCATTATAACTGTTCGTTACAACTAATTAACCCGGTAATCTTAATGTTTGTCCATAAACTAATTCTGCAGAAGAGTGTTTTGAATCTTCTCTAAAAGCATAAACAGACGGCAACGTTGATCCGGATTAACGGCGCAACTGATCTGATCAAATTTGTGCCTTGACAGACGGCAGTCATGCGGATTTACGAGCCGCGAGGTCGTGGGTCGAATCCCACGGCAAGTACAATATTCATTTAATTTTTTTTTTTATTCATTCAATTATAAATTCTATATTTTTTTAAGTTGTTTTTAATCCCTGGTCAAAGCAACATCGCAAAAAATATAGAAAAAGGTTTTTTCTTAACAGCGGTCGTCCTTCGGCAGGCAATGGCAACCCACCGAGTGTATTACTGCCATGAAAAACAGCTTCTCATAAAAATCCAATCGCCGTTCGGAGTCGGCGTAAAACTGTAGGTCCCTCCGCTTTGTGTGACAACATCAAGGCGCACGCAACAAATCGGAGGAGAAGTTCGGCCAAACACTAACATATGTGTAAGCGCCAATCTATTATTATTATTATGTTTTTAATTAGTTGTCTTTGACTTTTTTAGTAATTTCAGATCGAACAGACGTTGCACTATACCGAGCTTTTATCAATCTTGGTAATGTGATTCCATACCATGATACAAAAAGTTGAAGGTAAAACCGCTGAGAGGCAGCCTGAACATATTTGAAGTTTGCTACCATAATAAGAATGTTTTCAAATTTTCAATCTCACAACTTTGAATATTTTCATCTATTAATTTTTTGTTTTACTTTGATTTGGCATTTGAGTTGCTCTAAGAATTTCAATTTTATAAAGTAGACAAACTTCAAAAAATAAATGATGGCCGACGAATTGAGCGAGCGGTTTTACCTGTAAATATTTGTATCATGATTCCATACTTTACTTTTCTGCGTAAAAGCAGAAAAAAAGAAATAAAAACCAATCAATGTCGTTACACTGTATATGTACTGTGTTTATACGGTTTGAATACAGTACGATGCCATACCAGTATCAAATACGCATAGGAAATAAAATTTCGCGCAAACGATACATAGAGTCACTAAACAGGAAATATACTTAAATAGAATTCTAGGAACAATATGGTTTGTATGAAAGATGTTATTATGATACATTAAGGGCCAGTTGCTCAAAGCATGATTAACACTAATCATCGGTTAACATCGTTATCGACGTTTTCGACTCCATGCATATAACACGGTGTCGGTAACGTCGATAACGATGTTTAACCAGGGATTAGTGTCAACCAGGCTTTGAGCAACCGGCCCTAAGTGGTATCGAAAGAAAATATGTATCCCATATGTATCAATAGTATCGTCACCTTAGTATCGAATACCCATTTACCCGGTATCGAAACCATAGTATCGATACCAAGATTATATCAGTGGTATCGCAACATCCTTATGTATATCTTCTCCAGCCATCAGTATTTGATGATATGCACAAACAAGATCAACTTTTGAAAATATTTGTTTGTTCTTTAAATCATTAGTTAAATCATGAATGTGAGGTAACGTATAACGATCTGGAATAGTAATGCAATAAAGTCTTCTGTAATTTCCACAAGGTCTCCAATCATTTGGTTCTTTTTTAGGAACTAAATGTAAAGGGGATGCAATGTAATAGTGTGTGAAGGTCTACATATACCTGTTTTAACTAAAAATTCAAATTCTGTGTTTGCTATTTTAAATTTAATTGGATCAAGACGAGGAGGTTTAGAGAAAGGTAGCACTCTTTTTGTTTCGATTCTGTGAACCGTTTGGTGTTGCACTGGTTTAGTGTAATCTGGTTCACAAGTGATTGAAGGAAAATAATTTAAAAGTTTAGAAAACTTATTTTCAGAAATTGGAATCGCAAAAACCAGATGATCCAGAAATTTTCAATTTTGTTGTTGAATCAGTAATTTCTCTATTTTTAATATCAACTAATATACCAAATCTCTATAAAGTTAGCGCCAATGATTGGTGTTGAAATATCCGCTAATATGAAATTTTTAAAAGTTTTGTACCATAAGTTTTAATAGAAGAACCGTTAGCTTCAGTCGAATTAAGATCTGAATTTCTTTTATGTTATTTGAATTTTGAAGAAGGGGGTCCACTGGACTACTTTGGGAATCACTGATTTAGATGAAACTTACAGTCGTCGTTCTAAAAGGGAAAAATAAATTGTATTTCTAAACATAAATTAAAAGAAAAAAAAAAAAAATTATGAAATTAGGTAGAATTAAAAGAAATTAAGTAAGAATTGTTTGAGTTGGTATTGTGAAAACACAACAGCAACCTAAAATCAGGTGAGGTAGAAGTGATAGCTATTTTGGTGAATAAGACTTGACCATCATCAGACGTCCTTCCGGGACAAGGATTCGAATACCCACCTTGTCTGTCCGCGGCAGTTGTGAGTAGTTGGTCATCAATCAAATCGGCTATCGATTCCCTATGCATTGGACAATGCTGTCAAGACAATAAAGAAATACGTATTAGTTGTCAAACACGCTGATAATTGTCTCCGTGGCGTAGGCGTCCTGACAATAGTTAAGGCAATTCATTTTGAGCAAAATTCCGAACGTGAACGTTGAATTATAAGTTGCAGAAATACGCATTTTGAGCGAGCTATTTGAGCTAGCCACTATATAATAAAAAAGAAGGGACAAAATTACATACACATCAACGTCTCGCTTATTATTACAGTTATTTTGTTATGAATTTCTCTTCTTTCTTGCACAAGACGTCAAAATTGTTGTCTGCATACGTCAAATCATTGTCCGAGTTACTGTCTTCAAAATAATCAAGACAGTGATTGAGACAATTGAAGAAGTATGAATGTATTAATAAAAGAGTCTGCATGTATTGCTATTGTCATGACAGTATTGTCCGGTGTAAACCCTAAGTAAACAAGGATAAACGTAACAATAGGTTTGTTCCACACGAGCCCATGGGATCCCAAACAGCCCAAAAGGCGTTCCCACGCTAGAAAAATGGGTAATAGAGAGCGAATACGAAGCTGATATGTACTTACATGTATGTATATAAACTAAATAATTTGGTTCTGCGAAATCTTAGTTCAACAAAAATAATTAGTCTCGCAAAAATTACAATTCAATTTGAACAGAAGAAATGTATTTTTGAGAATAAATAATTATTCAAATCGATTCATAAATTTGGTCCAAGCCTAGACATATATACATTTTTTATATGCGACACGGAAAGTTAACACGGACCCACGGATCGAAAAAATCCATTTATAGTTTTTTAACGATTCTTATAGACGGTGCTGCACTCTTAAAAGTAAATGAATGCACGGATCTTTGTAGATAAAAATGAGCAATTTTGGGTTATGAGATATTGCTAATAGACCACCTCTGCAATTTCGATTTATACATGTACACATACCTAACTATAACCCATCCAAATCATTTACACTAATGTTATGTAGTAGCGTTTCCAAAGCTTCTTATTCCCATGCCACAATTAAGAGTCTACCATTTGGTGAGTTCGTACTGACATCACCTTCGCTTATTTCACCATGGGGCTAGGTCAAATTTTGACAGCTTCTAAATATGTATACACATTATCGCCCCTGTTCTGCATTTCGACTCAACTTGAAACGACACACATTGTAACTAATTTTTTGGTGGTCTTTTCAATTCCGAGTGCGATCGAACAAGTTCGAAATCGTTTTCGAATCGTTTTCATTTCGATTCGGTAATAAGTTGCAACAGCTGTTGTCAGTTATTTTTGTAAAAATTAATTCAAATCTGTATAAAACTGAAAAAATTCCAGTGCCAATAATTTTTTGGATGTGCCAAGGCAAGAAGACGTGCTATTGCGCTCAAAACAAAAAAATCGTCAGCTAAGGATGCATGTGACGACGCCGTGCCATAAAGCCATAAGAAATAACGCCATACAGCATTATTTCAATTTACATATATATATATATATCTAATAACTTCGTGAGGAATTAATTCAGTAACCTCCTTTTTCCGTTGTGCACAAATTGAGTAGTCTAAATCACCTTAATAGGAAATTAATAAATCAGTCGTAAGTACTAGATTATTTCAAACTGTCATCATAACAGAGCGCTGTTAAAGATTAACAGACTAGGATTTTAGTATTGTGGGTGATAGGGCTTCCGCCAAATATTTCTTTCTTTCTATTTTTGATTTCGAGACGTGCATATCAAAATTAGTAATAATAAACAAGTAGCCGATTTTCTACAGTGCGTAACATACTACTTAAACACGTGTGCTGTTGGCCACATGCTGACACCTATCTACTTTTGCTTATTTTATTTAGATCTTGTTAGTGAACTAAAATATAAAGCGAAATAGGAGTATTTTCTTCAAAAGCAAAAAGAAAAAAAACTCACACCAACGATTCCAGCTCGGTGATTTTTGAGGGTACATAGTGGTGGGGGGCACGGCTGAGCCCATCAACCACCTATTTTCTCAGCATCATCATCATCAAAGTTGCGGGTATGCGCAAGGAAACAACCTAATGTTGTTTGTGAAACTGGGAATATTGAATCAATCAACCTACTATAAGAACGCGAACGTTCCCTCTTACCAGGCAATAAGTCCAGCCTGTGAAGAAGACAGAAAACGTAGTGCCAAATACGGAAACAAACACTGCATAGAATAGCTTAAATCTAATTACATAAAGAAAATCGTAAACCTAATCTTAAAACTACCTTAAACTATACTAAAAGAAGTACAAAAAAAAAATAGTAATACTGCCTTAATGTATGTGAAAAGAGGGCGCTCCTTTAAAACGTATAGACCTACATATACGGATAGGCAAAAAGGAAACTAAAAGCTACATGCATATAGATGGGTCAATTACAGTCAACACCGAAAAAAATAATGTAAAAATTCGGGAAACATTTAACAAATTTTAAAGACTTTCGCAAATTAACTAAAAAAAAAAAACAATCCCAAGTGAATACCGCTAAAGACCTTAACAGTACTGTACCTTATATGTTGCTTAACAGCACTGTTAACAAGTCATAATTAAGTTTAATAATTCGTCATTCTTTTGGTTGAATACTAGTTTTGTTTTCCATTCGTATGCATACCTAATTTGTTACATTCATAAATTCATCCATACGCACATATATGTATATGTGCATACGTATGTATGCCGCGGGCTGAATTAATTAGTACAAGAGCGTGTGAAGAAAATAGGCAAATAACCGGTTTTGAGAATTTCAGCAATCGAAAGCACATTTTCCTAAAGAGTGCCTGTCGGCAGAAGCGGGAGTTTAATGTAAAAGCTGTGATAGACGGCAAAGCTTATGCATATACATATGCTCTGGCACACATATGCTCATAATAATTTTGACCTAACAGACGGCAGTTATGTGGATAAACGAGCCGCAAGGTCGTGGGTTCGAAACCCACGGCCAATTGAATTTTAATTTATTTCGTTTTCATTCTTTTTTTATAAGTTCTATATTTTTTTAAGTTGCTTTCAGTTTGTTGTTGTTGACTTTTTACTAAAATTCAACTGTAAAAATTTAAATTAACTAATAGTAAAATAAAAAATATGATATAAAATCAGCAAATGAAAACAAAATAAAGTAAAATTAAATATATAGATAAAAAAAATAAAAAAAATATAAAATAAATAATAAAAACAAAAACAAATTTCGCAATAGCTCCAACCGAGTATCGAACCTGGCAGCTACAGGCTTGTAGCCCGTAACTCTTACCACTCGGCTCCGCGGACGCGGAACTCGCGCGCTTTGTTTGCTTACTTGTACAAAAGACAACAGCTGGCCATTTTTACCAGTGTTGTTAACGAAAACTGCCCGGATCCGAGTTAATCCCCAAAAATTTCGTGCATTTGTTCGGCTGCTTATCCGCATTTTAAAGAGAAAAATGCATGAGTCAAGGCAAATAAAGGCTGTTTATGCAAATAATCGAGCCCGTTTGTCAACTGTATAAGTCTCTCTTCAAGTTATTTTTGTCAATTACATATTTATTATGTTCATTGCCTATTTTCCACCACATGATGATGATCCGTAGGAGAAGCTGCATAGGTACAGTAAATTCATGGGACACCTCCCACTATCATATTAAGTATTTTGAGTTATTAAGGTAAATTCTGTTAGTTAGAACACATTAGCTACAGCAACCGAAGAAGAAATATATTTAATAATAATAGTAAAACAAAAGTTAAACATCTTCGGCTAAGGATAAGGTCTATTTGGAATTTAAATACTAAATTAGTTGTAGTTGGTGATGGTAGGGTGAAGATCAGACTAGTATTAGTTATAAACTTAATGTTAAATTTAGTCAGCATGGCGCATATTCATAGTCATATTTAGTACTCAACTAAGTCTAAACTATTCTAAGTCACAACTAAAGCTATTCATAGTCGCCTTAAGCAGGGATCACACGATTTGTACATTTGTACACAAAATGCCAAATTTAGATTTGTCCACATTTGCGCATTTGGATAGCGATGTACAAATGATTTGTCTTTCGATCAGACGATTTGGCTGCCAAAGATCCAAATGATTTGGCACACATTTGCGCACAGCAGTAAAGTGACAAATATTGTCCACATTCATTCACACGATTTAACCATTTGGTCATAAATACTTAAACAGCTGATCCGGTGTCAACCATACTTTTGCATTTATGATTTCGTGAGATTTGAAGTGAAATAAACAAAAATAATATATACGCACAGGTACTCAGAATTTTGAATACACCCTCAAAATCTGGGCTAAAAAACGCATTTTTCATAGGTTGAAGCATATACTTGCTCGTAACTTTATTTCTGTTTGCCCGATGAAAAATACTTACATATGCCATTTAAGAGAAAACATTTCGTTGTTTACAACCATTTATAAATGGTAATTTGTCTTGAGAATGGCCACCCTATGTATGTATGAAGTCTACCACATATTCGCGTTTTTTAGTAGTTTTATTTTTGCTCAACACAATTTTCTTAATTTTAAGAGCAAACATTGTCCAACACTAAACACTAACAACAGGCAGAATGGGAGGATAAAATAAACCGTAAAATATTAAATTTTCTCAATATTAAATTTTTCGACATCAAACGTGGTTTTATTGTGTTAAATTGCAAAATATATGATTTATAAAAAGAATTAATAGCGAAAATGATAAAAACCGGCGATTTTTGTGAAAGGATTAGCAAATTTCATTGCATCTAAAATTTCTAAAGCGTTGTTTACTTTTACTTGAGAATTGTCAAAACGGCAAATCCCAAGTAGCATTTCTGGAACGAGCCACATTTGTTCGCTACATCGTGATGTGATAAAAAGAAAAGCTGGCAGCACTCCGCAAGGTTGCAGAAATCTTTCAAAATATGTTCGAAACTGTCAAGGAAGAAATTGCCAAAACTCAATGCAATTTTTATCAACTTCAATCTTGCACTTTATTAAACTAAAATGAATTTTGTTTTAGATTCTAATTAAAATGTTTGCAACTTAGGTGAAATCTTGCAATTTTTTTTTAATTTTTGTACAAAGTTTGATCCAAAACCTGAGATCTACCACATTTTTTTGAAATCTACCACATTTTTTCCAGATTCTACAACACAATTTTTTTTGAGTCCGATCACTGATTCCTTTGCCATTTCTTAAGCAAAGCGAAATGTCTTATCTTGAATCACATACATATATACGTATTTTTCACCGGGTAAACAGAAATAAAGTTGCGAGCAAGTATACCTGTGCGTCACCCTTTGAAAAACGCGGATTTTGACCTTAAGCCAGATTTTGAAGGTGTATTTAAAATTCTGAGTATCCAGATTTTACTGCTTGAATAGACCTACAACAAGTGTGAACCTCGAAAAAACTATATAAATTTTTTTTGTCACACAGTGTAATTTAGGTCGTCTTTAATAATCTGTATATCGTCGTTTAACGTACAAAACCGCGTATCAACAGAAAGGCAAAACCGCGTATGTGAGGTTGCAAAAATTATTTTCTAGAGAGTAAAAACACTCATATTTCAAAATGGTTCTCTTATTTATAAAGCAATCGCATTTTTGGATAGTATATTTCAGGACGAATGGATAAGGATTTATTCTGTAACTGTACTTTATACGACGATATGCATGTACAGTGACGAGCAAAACTGTAACATGGTGTAACACTTTTTATTTCAGCCGCCGCTATCTTTCCAAGTTCTAGCGACTTTCATACTTTTGTTGTATATTCTTATTGGTACACCCCTACTCCCTCTCTCATAACGATTTGAAGTCAATCCAACAACAATAAACAAACCAGCAGACAAAAATGTAAGTTAAGGCAAATGTTACAGTTTTGCACTCACTCTCAGTTTTGCATTTTATAGTTATCTTTTACTTAGTGGGAAGTCAGATGACTTTTTTCTGTATTGTAATTTATTCAAGAAGTGATCACCAATAAATAATAAATTTACTGCGGAAAGGCGGGACCGTAGGGAAAATGGCAAAAAATTGTGGAGCTCGCCATATGAAAATGTTAAGACTGAGAAAAAATATAGCCTAAAGTGTTACTAAGGACAAAGGAAGTCTGTCAAAAAATATTACAATCCGATATCTTGAGAACTTACCAGCAAGTAGCGGTGCAGCCACTATTACAGAAGCGCTTAAGGTATTAAAATTTAATGCAAATCAGTAGACAGTGAGGCGAAGAATTGCCAAATTGAGCGCAAAGGCATAATAAAAGAAGAAAAAACCATTTTGATCAAAATACATGTGCGAGAGTGGTATCATTTTGCCGGATCGCACGAAAACCGGACCGTTGCCTATTGGGATATGTTAGCCCTTACAGAATGCAATAAAAAAACACATTTTTAAGATTTAATGGAAGGTTAGTTGGTCTGACAAGACTAAATTAATCGCTTTCAGTCAGATGGCCGGGCATAGTATTGGATCAAAGACCCAAATTAAACCCATGCGCATCATGTGAGCAAACTGTGGATCACAGTGGTCGGTCAATAATCGTTTGGGGTTGTATTTCAAAAATGTTATTGACCCGTTTATACGCATTATGCGTAAGGAACAGTATCTGTTCATATTTCAACAAAATTTGCAAGATGTAGTCGAAAAAATTAAAGTTTCTGCTGAAAAAGCAACCAAAACACACTGCACATGTTCGCAAAGACTGGAACAAAAGCGAAAATTTGCTAATTTGGAATAACCTCCACAATCCGAGGACATGAATCTCATGGAGAATTCGCGAAATCAACTAAAAGCGCAGCTTACTAAGTATTCAAGTCCGTACAATGGAGTACATGAGCTGTGAAAGCAAACTAAGGATATGTGGGAGCCTATACCTCCAGAATTCTTATAAAAATACACATTAGGTATGCCAAATTGCAACCAGGAACTAATAAAAGCAAATTCATACTGAACATTGTGTTAATAATTCCTTTTTTTTCGTGAAAATTGTCAAAAAGTTATTAAAAATATATGAGTGCAAAACTGTAACATTTGTCTTAATTTACACAAGCGGGCCCATGCGCATTCTGCGCAGACAGAAATACACAGTAAACTCATCCCTCTTTGTAGCCACAGATAGAAGCAGACTGTTCTAATAGTTCGTGGAAATAATTATTCTTATAAACCCCTTATTTTTATTATACATATATTACAAAGCATTAATGAGATTTATAGTACATCAGAACTTATTTATACTTATTAGGTACATACATAAAAACATATTACAAACTGACTGATATATGAGTGTCATGAGTTCAGGGAAACATGGTGTCACTTTCTTTGTATACAATATTGGAGGAGAAAATATATTCAGAATTAACTTTTTGATTAAATGTTTCTTTAACAGAAAAAATTATATCTGAGAATCGTCGTACTCTAGTTTAAAACAAAATGGTCCTCTACCCGGAATATTGGCAAAGTTCACCTGCACTGAAGCAAACGCAAGACCGTTGTTAAATTACGGATATTCTCCAAATAGTTTTTTGTGATGTCATCATTGCGCTTTCAGCTCATCGCGGACAGAAATTGGTGGTAAACTGACCTTGCTCTTGTGGCAACAGATGGATGCAGTATTATCAGCTGCCTCGCCTGGATAAAGTTTAGCTGAGCAAAACTCACATATCTTCACCATGCGTTCAGCACAATTTGATTCTATCTCATCGTCTATAAGGAAGAGTCGTGCACCGCCATACGTCCTTGCACTTACATCTTCCCTTAATCGCTGAAAATATGATGACACCAAAACACTACTAAATTGGGGAGTGAATTTTTGCCTTTCTTCGGTCCGTTGTTTCTGCCTTTGGTTCCGCTTACATTCCCTAGCTCGTTGCAAATAGATCTGCCGTTGTTGCATACCTTGGTTTATTGGAAGGCAATTACGTTTTTTGCGATCAGCTGACACTCCCATACACTTTTTTCTAGGCATTTTTATGCGTAATTATATTAAATTGAATCCTATAGTAGTAAAAATGGTCATTACGATCAACAAAATAACTTTTTGAAATTATAAGGTTACCGATTTTATGTAGACTTTACGAGATAAACGCAATGGCTGCATTTCTTTATTCATTCTGAACGTTTGGAATACACTTTTTTGTTTATTTATTCTTTAGAACGTTCCTGATGATATGTTGACGTATATTTCAAACGCATTCTGTTTATTCTGGCTGTGAAATGGGATTATCCGGAATGTATAAAGAAACGCAGCCAATATGTCAGTATATTTAATGGAAAAATTTTCTGTAAATGAAATGTTGAATTGAAAATCACCAAAAATACCATAATACCAAACACCAATATGCTTACCATACAAATAATACTCGTAATAAATGTATTGCTTAGCAGTTCTCACAAAAGGAATCTCCGAATATTTTTCTGACAGGGTAGCCAGAAACAATATGTGCTGCAAATAAGATTGTGATGCGAAATTTACATAAAATACCATAATACCAATATACATATGAATGTACTTACCGTATCTACAATTCACGCGATAAATGTATTTCTCAGCTTTTATCATAAGAGGAAAAAGTGAATATTTTTAACTGACAGCGCAGCCTGCTACAATTCTTATAATTGAAATTCCTGCCAGCCACGGCTCACCTCTTTCCCCTAAAATTCAAACGATTTACTAACACATTCACAACTTTTTAGTCATCTCACCCACACACTTACAAATTTTTTGTTCGAACTGTCAAAAAATGTCCCTTTGTTAGAGCTACATACCCGATAAGAATTCGTACTCTAACAAGAATTCTATGCGTTAGAGCGAGCAAGTTAGAAACATCAGAGTTTTGATGACAGTATACATACTGTGAAGAAATGTCACTACGAAAATTTTGAAGGTAAGAATACGTATTTAACAATTTTATTTAATTATAATGTAATTTCTTATTTTAGATTGCAAAACAGCAGGACTTAGTCACATTCTTAAGGTATGTATTGAGACTTTTTATATGTTTATAAATTTTAATTGATATTTTTGCTTGTTTACAGATTCACTATCAGCACCTTCAACGCTTGCATCTTCATCGCCAGGAGCACCATTAGAACCTTCTGCACTCAGCTTCTTCATCGCCAGGAGCACCACCAGTACCTTCTACCCTCAGCTCCTTCATCGCCAGGAGCACCGTGAGTACCTTCCGCCCTCAGCACCTTCAACGCCAGGAGCACCTTCAAAGTGTAGGTCCAATAGACCGTTCGTTAAAATTAAAATTTGGTTTGCCGGGCGGAAAATAATGTGTTTTGGTCTAAAAATAAGCTGTGCAAAATTTTATTCGAATATGATAACTCTAAGTACTTGCGCGTTGCATTTGAAAATTTTGAAAACCATATGCACTCTGGGAAAAAAATTTCTAACAAAATAGTTGAAAGTCGTG
>NW_016159086.1:37323-37596 GCF_001687245.7 Rhagoletis zephyria
GGAAATTTTTTTCCCAGAGTGCATATGGTTTTCAAAATTTTCAAATGCAACGCGCAAGTACTTAGAGTTATCATATTCGAATAAAATTTTGCACGCTTATTTTTAGACCAAAACACATTATTTTCGGCCCGGCAAACCAATTTTAAAATTTTAACGAACGGTCTAAGGTCCAACTTGTTAAATTTTGCAAAGTTGTAAGAAAACTTAATTTTTCTGAACCACCATAAATGATTTGCAACTGTTAATATATATCAAAAGAAAGGTAAACCGATT
>NW_016159086.1:37621-45891 GCF_001687245.7 Rhagoletis zephyria
ATCGCTTTACGTTTTCATAAAAACTTTGCAACTTTTGTAAACAGCTATATATACGCAGTGGAAAAGTGGTAAAATTTTGCAAAGTTGTAACAAAACAGATTTGTTGTGAACTAGTGTAAATGATTTGCAACTGTTAATATATATCAAAAGAAAGGTAAACCGATTACCTTTCTTTTGATTATAATATTGTTAAAATCGCTTAACTTTTTTATAGAAATTTTGCAACTTTTGAAACCGTCTATATATAAGTCGAAAAAACGCAATCAAATTTTGCAAAGTTGTAATGAGACTGAATTTTTGTGAACCATTATAAATGATTTGCAACTTTTAATATATATCAAAAGAAAGATAAATCGATTACCTTTCTTTTGATTATAATATTATTAAAATCGCTTAACTTTCTTATAGAAATTTTCCAACTTTTTAAACATCTATGTGCAAATGAGTAATACTAATAATAAGAAATTAAGCCAGCGCATATGTATGTATGTAAAAATATATTAATTAATGTTGATTACAAGTTTTATTCATAATATTGGTTATTAACTATGTATATTATGCATTTTGAAAATAAATTTTGCAAAATAAAAATCAAAATATTTTAGGATTTTTTATTTAAAGTTTCTAAGGTTATTTTGAATTCGCTGTGAAGAGAATGCAACCCTGAGCCGGCAGAAGGGGGCAATGCTAGACGAGTGCAGCTATATGTTTTCCTTACGAAGTATCTGAATGAGTGCGACAGTGATGCAAGGCTCACACGTACAGGGGGAAAGTGGTGACAATCTGCACACCGCCCATATAAATGTCACCAGTTTTGAAGTGACCGAAACCCGCGGTTTCACCAGATTGTTCACCACTTTTGGCTGGCAGGGTTATGTTTAAGCTTGAAGTCACAATAGCACAGTATTTTGAAGTTAAGTGTTATTATGGTGATGCCACAGATGGCGCGCTTTAACGGCTTCGTTCATGTACGAATTGTGTAGTTTATATTGCAGAATTGAGTAAGAATTCGTGAATCATTTCATGGAAATCATGAAAACTAAAGCGGCATAAATATTTAGCAGCTATCAATACTAGTCAAAAGTTTTGCAAAAAATGTTATTTGTAACTTTTTATTTTTACAGTTAAATATTTAAGTGTTTTCTGATATTATTTTAGACATAATAATCTATTGGGGGAAAATAGTGTATTTAAAATTTTTTATAAAGAAATAATGTTGTCTTGATGTTGTATTTAGTGGTAAAGATATATACTCGTATATAAATATATATAAGAACTGAGGAATACAAAAAGAATTTTATGTTAAAGATTAAGATTTTGAATGCCATCTAAAGTGCACGATGACTCACACGTGAAAGATTTTGTTAGTTGTGACGACTTTATATAATTTTCACCAGTTTATAGTTACGGTATGCGTAGTAGCGCGTAAAGAGCGGTTACAAAATCGAATCCCAATACGATCACAATATGGTTTTCGGCTTTTATATTTAAATTTATGTAAGTATATTCACTACATTTGGAATGAAAAAGTTTAATTTGATGTGAATTACTTGGAAAAAATTGTATTTATTTATTACTTCAATAGTAAATATTTTACTGTAGAAAATTAGTAATAGATTACCTACTTATTAACGGATAGGCTTTTTAAAAGACCGTAATTGTATTAAGTACCGCCGCCGAAGAAGTAGTCGGATTTCAGCGAGCCCGAAAGAACAACTGGTACGATGAGGAGTGTCAGGAAGCTGCAGAGAAAAAAGATGCCGCCTACAGGGCCACGCTGCGATCGGGCGCAACGCGCGCTATGTGGGACCGCTATAGGGATCTGAAGAGGGAAGCGAGACGTATTTGCCGCAACAAGAAGAGAGAGGCAGAAATACGTGAGTGCGAAGAGCTTGAAATGCTGGCCGACAGGAGGAATGCCCGAAAATTTTACCAGAGAGTTAGGCGACTTACGGAAGGTTTAAAGACCGGGGCGCACTCCTGTAAGAACAATAATGGCGACCTAGTAACTGATGTCCAGAGCGTACTTAAATTATGGAGGGAACACTTTTCCGCCCTACTAAATGGTAGCAGCACAGAAAGTTGTGGAGAAGAAGAACCCGAGCCCGCAGTCGATGATGACGGAGTCGACGTTCCACCGCCTGACTATGACGAGGTACGTATAGCAATAACGCGGCTGAAAAACAACAAAGCCGCTGGAGCTGACAGCCTGCCAGCTGAGCTATTCAAGTACGGCGGCGAGGAGTTGATAAGGTGCATGCATCAACTCTTGTGCAGAATATGGTCAGATGAACGCATGCCCGACGACTGGAATTTAAGTGTGCTCTGCCCAATCCACAAGAAAGGTGACCCCGCCATTCGCGCCAACTACCGCGGGATCAGCCTTCTAAGCATAGGTTACAAGGTCTTATCGAGCGTATTGTGTGAAAGACTGAAGCCCACCGTCAATGAACTGATTGGGCCTTATCAGTGTGGCTTTAGACCTGGCAAATCCACCATAGACCAGGTATTCACAATACGCCAAATCTTGGAAAAGACCCGCGAGAAAAGGATCGACACTCACCACCTATTTGTCGACTTTAAAGCCGCTTTTGACAGCACTAAAAGGAGTTGCCTATACGCCGCTATGTCTGAATTTGGCATCCCCTCAAAACTCATACGGCTGTGTAAAATGACGTTGAGCAATACCACCAGCTCCGTCAGAATTGGAAAAGACCTCTCCGAGCCGTTCGCCACAAAACGGGGTTTCAGACAGGGCGACTCCCTTTCATGTGACTTCTTTAATCTGATGTTGGAGAAGATAATAAGAGCTGCAGAACTGAACCGCTCAGGAACAATTTACTACAAGAGCGTGCAATTGCTGGCTTATGCCGATGACATCGACATCATCGGTAACAAAAACCGCGAAGTCTGTTCTGCCTTTTCCAAGTTGGATAGGGAAGCAAAGCGCATGGGTCTGGTGGTAAACGAGGACAAGACGAAGTATCTCCTGTCATCAAACAAACAGTCAGCACATTCGCGCCTTGGCACCCACGTCACTGTTGACAGTTACAATTTCGAGAAAGTAGAGAATTTCGTTTACTTGGGAACCAGCATTAACACCGATAATAATGTCAGCATTGAAATCCAACGTAGAATCACTCTTGCCAACAAGTGCTACTTTGGACTGAGTAGGCAATTCAGGAGTAAAGTCCTCTCTCGACGTACGAAAACCACGCTCTATAAGTCACTCATCATGCCCGTGCTGGTATATGGCGCAGAAGCATGGACAATGACAACATCCGATGAGGCGGCTCTTGGAGTGTTTGAGAGAAAGATTTTGCGGAAGATTTACGGGCCTTTACGCGTTGGCGACGGCGAGTACCGCAGACGATGGAACGATGAGCTGTATGAGCTTTACAACGATATGGACATAGTGCAGCGAATTAAAATACAGCGGCTCCGCTGGCTTGGCCATGTCGTTCGAATGGACACCGACGCTCCAGCTCTGAAAGTATTCAACTCGGAACCCGCTGGTGGTAGCAGAGGAAGAGGGAGGCCCCCACTGCGATGGAAAGATCAGGTGGAGAAGGACTTGGCTTCACTTGGCGTTTCCAATTGGCGTCAGTTGGCACAGAGGAGAAACGACTGGCGTGCTTTGCTGAACTCGGCCAAAATCGCTTAGGCGGTTACAGCGCCAAAAAAGAAGAAGAATAATTGTATAAAAAAAATGTTGTGCGCACTTTACGAATTCGTACCTAATTCTGTATACATTTTTGACTTCATAATTCATGAACAAAGGAAACCCCTATAGCGCGCCATCTACCTACTGACATCGGCAATTAGTATTGTAAAAATATTGAAGTGCTATTGTGACTGTAGGCTCGGTTTGTTTTTGTTTATTTGTTATTGACGTTTGGTCTTCTTTTTGCTCATGAATAAATCACAATAAGCAATTTTCAGAGTTGTATTCGCGAATTCAATTTCGCTGAAAATTCGTACGCAATTTCACGTGATATTTTTTTATATGGTCAAATTGAGAATTGTATCGCGATTTCAGCTGAAATTGAGGATGAATTTTATACCACAACTTTGATATTGTACCACAATTTCCAATTTTTGGCTATTCTACAATGTTATTTTTTTTTATTTCATTGACTACTGCAAATTATACTATATATATAATATAATTACATCTATAAGAAAATTGAGGTTATTGAAGCACAGTATTTTCCTAACGATATCTGATTTGCCACTTGATGACAAATGCCAGTGACAAATATACAAATATTGTTGAGCGGTATTGCCATTTCGTGCTTGTGAACCTTTGTATTTTCCAATTTTAGTAAAATTTTAATATGATATTCGTATCTGAAAACTACCGAAAAATATCACGTTATTTGAAAACAATAATTTTAAAATATTTGCTCAAACTGAACATTTGAAAAGTTCGACAGTAGCTGAGTGTGCAGAGAAGCGTGCGATGCAGTAAAATCTGCATACTCAGAATTTTAAATACACCCTCAAAATCTGGGCTAAAGGTCGAAAACCGCGTGTTTCAAAGGGTGACGCACAGGTATACTTGCTCGTAACTTTATTTCTGTTTACCCGGTGAAAGATACGTATTTATGTATGTGATTCAAGATAAGACATTTCGCTGCTTACAACAATGTTTAAATTGATAATTTATCTTAAGAAATGGCAAAGGAATCAGTCATCGGACTTAAAAAAAAATGTGTGTTGTTGGAACTTAAAACATGTGGTAGATTTCAAAAATATGTGGTAGATCTCAGGTTTTGGATCAAACTTTGTACAAAAATTAAAAAAAAATCTGCAAGGTTTCTCCTAAATTGCAAACATTTTAATTAGAATCTAAAACAAAATTAATTTTAGTATAATAAAGTGCAAGATTGAAGCTGATAAAAATTGCGTTAAGTTTTAGCAATTTTTTTTTCTTGAACGTGTAAAGCAGTTCCTTCCATATCAAGATATTTTCCAACATATTTTGAAAGATTTCTGCAACCTTGCAGAGTGCTGCCAGCTTTTCTTTTTATCACATCACGATGTAGCGAACAAATGTAGCACGTTCCTGAAATGCTACTTGTGATTTGCCGATTTTGACAATTCTCAAGTAAAAGTAAACTACGCTTTAGAAATTTGAAATGCACTGAAATTTGCTAATGCTTTCACAAAAATCGCCGGTTTTTATCATTTTCGCTATAAATTCTTTTTATAAATCATATATTTTGCAATTTAACACGATAAAACCATGTTTGATGTCGAAAAATTGAATATTGAGAAAATTTACTATTTTACAGTTTATTTTATCCCCCCATTCTGCCTGTTGTTAGTGTTTAGTGTTGGACAATTTTTGCTCTTAAAATTAAGAAAATTATGTTGAGCAAAAATAAAACTACTCAAAAACGCGAATATGTGGTAGATTTCAGACCTTGTGTGGTAGGTGTGCTCAAAAAAGTGGCAGATCTACAACAATGTGGTAGAAGTCTGATCACTGAAAGGAATCTTACAGAGTATATCGATGGCTGAGTGGAAGATCGACCTATCTCGGCAACCAGTTCGAAAACGCCCTTTCTCAGAACATTTTTTAACAACGCGCTATCTCAGAAAACTTTTCAAGAACGCCCTACTTCAGAATTTCATTGAAAAATGCCCTATCTCAGCTTCCGATTCAAAAACGCCCTATATCAGCTTATTTTCAATGTATTTTCGTTTGAGATAGGGCGTTATTAAACCAAATTCTGAAATAGGGCATTTTTCAATCAAACTTTGAAGTAGGGCGTTCTTGAAAAATTTTCAGAGACAGGGAGTTTTTGAACTGGCTTCCGAGATAGGTCGATCTTCCACTCAGCCACCGATATGCAAAATTTAAATTTTTTACTTTTTTTCATTTTAAATTACGACTTGTCCGACTATTTTGTTAACTAGTATACATACATAGGGTGCCCATTCTCAAGACAAATTAACCATTTATAAATGGTTGTAAACAACCAAATGTTTTCTCTTAAATGGCATATGTAAGTACTTTTCATCGGGCAAACAGAAATAAAGTTACGAGCAAGTATATGCTTCAACCTTTTTACCTTCATCCCAGATTTTGAGGGTGTATTCAAAATTCTGAGTACCTGTGCATATATATTATTTTTGTTTATTTCACTTCAAATCTCACGAAATCATAAATGCAAAAGTATGGTTGACACCGGATCATCTGTTTAAGTATTTATGACCAAATGGTTAAATCGTGTGATGCATGTGGACAATATTTGTCACTTTACTGCTGTGCGCAAATGTGTGCCAAATCATTTGGATCTTTGGCAGCCAAATCGTCTGATCGCAAAACAAATCATTTGTACATCGCTATCCAAATGCGCAAATGTAGACAAATCTAAATTTGGCATTTTGTGTACAAATGTACAAATCGTGTGATCCCTGCTTTAGTTGCAGCTGCAGCCGAAACTAAATTTTAAGTTGGTACTTAGCCAGAAAAGTCGAAACTAAAGCTAGGATCACACGATTTGTACATTTGGCTAAAAATTTGTCCAATTTTGTAGACAAATCATGTGAACGCTAAATTACATTTGTCATTTATCAGAAAAGCCAAATATTTGCCTTCTGTTGGCAAATGAAAAACAACCCTGGTGGCCAAATCGTGTGAACGCAATGCTGCTACATAAGCCAAATAAAAATTAAGCAAATGACCAAATATCTGATTTGCCACTTGATGACAAATGACAGTGACAAATATGCAAATATTGTTGAGCGGTATTGCCATTTCGTGCTTGTGAACATTTGTATTTTCCAATTTTGGCAAAATTTTAATATTTAATATAATATTCGTATCCGAAAACTACCGAAAATATCACGTTATTTGAAAACAATAATTTTAAAATATTTGCTCAAACTGAACATTTGAAACATGTACATATACGTACTTGACTGTAGCTGAGTGTGCAGAGAATTGTGCGAATATTTTTAAGCTTTCATGAGGTCCCAGGTTCTTATGCCGGCAGACGAACATGTTAAAAAGTATTTATAAAAGTATAATTAATTTCTGAGTATAATTAACTATGAAAAAGTATATGTGAAGTTCAGAATGAGAAATTTCAGAAAACCAACCGGAAAAGTATTCGTTTCACAACCCTTCGTGGCACTTTACTATTCACCTTTCTTTCAGTTTTCGGATCTCTTTCCGCAGTTTTTGCTGGCTATACACATATACATACAGTGACGAGCAAAACTGTAACATGGAGTAACACTTTTTATTTCAGCCGCCGATATCTTTCCAAGTTCTAACGACATTCATACTGTTGTTGTATATTCTTATTGGTACATCTTTGCTTCCTCTGTCATAACGATTTGAAGTCAATTCAACAACAATAACAAAACCAAGCAGACAACAATCATCATATATATTATTTCTCTAAGGTGTTTTTTTGTTAGTCTCCCTTTTTCTATTTTCCTATGTAAGCAGTTCCACTAAGGAGGTGTCATTTGAGAAGTCAGAGGTCCCCTGAGTGGTTATTAGGTAATATTAATGGTCATAACTCCTCTGAAGTAAAGAAATTGGTTTTTTAATTTTTGTTTTTAATTTGCCATTGTTAAACTACACTAAAGGTATTTTGTACTGAAGCACTATTGTGACTTCAGCATCGCTTACACCGTAAACGACAGTGATGGGCGCACACATAATTCAATAATTAATGGTTCCATAAACTGACAGTTGTCTCTCTCGCACAGCTACCTTATCCGTGGCACCGTGTTGCTTCGTTGCAAATTTAAAAAAAATAGCAGCTTATGTACGTGTGAAATAGAAATATACGTTTTTTGTGCAATATGTTTATTTTTATATTCAAATAAAGCACATCTAACCAATGAAATAAATTACAAAATTCAGGTATAATTCTTACAACTTCGTTTGAAATGCCAATTTTCCTGCAAATACATTATAATTCGCAAAAGGAAATTCACTACTGATTGCCGACTTTGCGTACTTTTCTACTACCATTTTCGCACCAAGGGATTTCATTCTTCCTCTTTCTCTGTCCTTCGTAAGTGCAACCTTTTTTTTTGTAAGAGAGTGCTAAACCGCGGGTGCCAATAATTATCTCATAATTATCCTTTTATTATTGAATCTTGGGACGCGACAATAAGAGAGAAAAGAATAATAAGGAATTAAATAATATAGTGCCCCATATTAAGACCATAAATTTATAAATAAAAAAGGAAAATTTAAAATAATGTTACACAATTTAGAACAACATTGAAGAAATCAT
>NW_016159086.1:48433-77235 GCF_001687245.7 Rhagoletis zephyria
AAAATCAGAGGAATTTCTTCTGATGAAACCAATCATTGCGAATGCTTTAGACACAATGTAGTCAATATGTCGTGTGAATGAAAGCTTGGTGTCGAAAACAACGCCAAGATCTTTCATCTCGTAGCTACGGCTTATAATACAATTGTTCAAATTGTAACCATAATCAATGAAATTTGGCTTCCTAGTGTAAGTTACAGTGAAACATGTTTTAACATTCAGAAAAAGATTATTTATAGAGCACCATTGTTCGAATGCATGCAGATCGGATTGCAACTTTACGCTATCGGATAAGCTGCGAAGCTCTAGCAGAAGTTTTACGTCGTCTGCAAACATCAGACAATTGGCGAACTTGAAATGATTCGGCAAGTCGTTTATAAAAAGAATGAATAGCAGTGGACCACAGTGAGTTCCTTGAGGTATGCCAGACCATGCCTCGACAAATGTCTTTGATACAGAAGTGCCAATTTTTACGAATAGTTTTCTACCCTTCAGGAAACTAGCGAAGAAATCTAGGAGTTTACCACTTACTCCATAACGCTCCAGCTTATACAACAGTATTGAATGGTCGACCTTGTCGAAGGCCTTTGAAAAGTCAGTGTAAATTACATCTAACTGAGCATGGTTTTTAAAAGCATTTATTATTTGGTTAGTAGCTAAGAGGAGGTTAGAGCAGGTCGAACGCCCAGGGACGAAACCATGTTGGCATCTACATATAAGATTGTCTACATGATTAAAGAGTTTTCTTTGGATTATGTTATCGAATAATTTTGCTATGGTACTCTGTTTCACGATAGGTCTATAGTTACAGACATCGTTCCGATCACCTGATTTGTATATGGGTTCAATAGAGCATAGTATCCATGAGTCCATAAATACACCATGATGTATACATTTTTTGAATAGCAAGGACAAGAGTGGAGCCATAATATCAGCACATATTTTTAAGATGTGAGAGGAAAATCCGTCACTATCAGTTTTAAAGCTAGATTTTAAATTAGAGATTGCTTGCAAAACATCTTCCGCACATATTTCGAAAGAAGTAATGGCTTCCACTGGCAGTGGTGGGAGCCTATGAAAAGATTTGGTCTCATACTTGTCGTACACTTTCTGGAAAAAGCTTGCAAAAAGCTCGCATGACTCTTCAACCGTCTCAGAAATACTACCCTCATATTCTAAACTGGTTGGGAAGCCAGTTGTTTTCCTTTTTGAGTTAACGTATTGCCAAAAACTAGCAGGATTCGATTTAAGACTAGATTCAACAGAAAACATGTATTGCTTAAATAAAAAATTGTGAAGGACGTCAAATTCTTTTCTCAGTTTTAAAAATTTCAAACGGTCACTTTCTAAATTACTAGACTTAGACTTTTTGAAGGCTTTGTTCGTTGTGTTCTTTAGATTGCACAGTTTTGAATTAAACCATGGTGGTTTATTGCGCACGATTATGGATTTTACAGGCACGAACTTAGTTATTGCAAGCGAAAGATTCTTACACAACATTTGGTAACAAACTGTGTGTTTTGGTAATAAAAATATAACGATGGAAATTTATGTCACGAGACACTTGGGGTTGTAAAAGAAAATTGAAACAAGTTGCATTAATTCAAAACACATTAAAAACAACTAGAATTGCTCCAAATCATATTAAAATAAGTTTCATGCAAATAGCCATCCACAATTCGCAGAGTTTTGCGATTTTGTAAGAAAAGAAAAAATCTACTTCCACGACACTCTCTTTAAATGCTTATATTTCAGTTCGATTGTTTTCATTTTTCGGTTAAATATGGAGCTAATTATGTGCTATACAATGGCCCAAAAAAGTTAAAGAAAACAAATGGTATTCCTTGTTTGTATCACATTGAAACGTACGACTGTCACGTATGCGACGTATGGAAATACCCATATTCGAGATATGTATTGACAATAGGAAAAATAATACTATTGAAAAAAGAGCCGCCAGGTAGCGTTGGAGTCGAGTTATTACTAAAAAATCGTGTTTATGGTCCGATTATCCTCAGATGCAAAATATGTATTGATAACAGGAAAAAGAATTCTTTCGAAAAAAATTTGCCGCTGTGTGGCGCTGAAATTGAGTTACTTATGTATATGTAACTAAAAATCGTATTTATGCTCGAATTTATTTCATTATCAAAATATATGAATTCATATATCGATGGTCCTTGGAGTTTTCGAGAGAAAGATTCTGCGAAAGATTTACGGACCTTTACGCGTTGGTGATGGCGAATATCGCAGACGATTTAACGATGAGCTGTATGAGCTTTACAACGATATAGACATAGATTTCATGTAGGCTTTACGTGATTTCCTGCCAACGGCTTTAACCACGGTGCCCGCATTTGGCACAACGGATTAATTTTAGCATTAATCACTGCCCTGAACTGCAAGCACTTCAGTACCAATTGGCAGTATGTGGTGGACACACTTACCACCTTGGTACGGCCGAGGCCTACCTAAACCTCTGACGATCTGTGGATCACGACATCCGGTTGCAATGCAACTCCACATTGAACCATTGCTGGTTCTACCCGCATTTAGGTATTAAACCACAGCCACCACGATACTCCCCAAAGGGGCCGTACCCATGAACAGACCGGAGTAATGCTCGCCGGCGAGATTTGCTGGACTGGCTCAACTCACCCTGACCCACTTAACTGACTCAGCTCACACTAGAACGACTTACACGACTACTTCACTCCACATTCATACTCCGTCTTGCTCGTCTCACAAGTCTAATCGCCTCGCTCGTGGGCACCCTCCACATCCAGGAGCGGTGACACCACTTGCTCAACTTTCGACCGATCGAGTTGCTCGACACACATTCACCATCTTGCTCCGTCTTGCTCATCTCACACGTCCTACTAAGACCCTCAAACTCTGAAGTCGCTTTACGTTGCCTTAGTCAGATCTCGGCTTGAATACTGCTCCCTAGTATGGAATCCTTACTATGAGGTTCACGCAAATAAAATTGAAAAAGTTCAAAAGGTTTTTACAAAAATGGTTTTCTATAAGATCGACTGGCCAATTGACCATATTCACTACATAGGGCGCCGCAAACTACTTGGGCTGCAATCACTATGCGATAGAAGGGCGTATTTCTCATTAATTTTTGTATATAACATCATCAACGGCAATATCAACTGCTGTGAGCTATCTGATCTGTTTCAGAGTCATATTTCTCCTCATAATTTAAGGACTAATCGCTTATTTACTCAGTCATACAATAAAACTAATTATGCATTTAATGAACTTCTCGTACGATGTGCTCGATTATGCAATAGCTACTGTGGGACTCTTGATTTTAGTGTAAATATTATACAATTTAAGCTCGATCTTTTTTATTTATTTAACTAAGTCCTATTTGATACAATTCAAAACTTTCATTTCATTTCAATAGTCTGTAAGAAAAAGTTCTGTAGACAAATAAATAAATAAATAAATAAATATTGCTTTTAAATAAATTTTTAACGCAAATAAAACATGTATTTTGTGCAGAATATACTTTATATTTTGACTTCAGCGCCAATTCAGGGTGAATTAGTTGGAAAGCTATGACTTATTATGTTTCAACTACATACGCCAAATTCGAAATAAATCGGACCATAAATACGGTTTTTCGAAAGATCTCAACCTTGGCGCCACCTAGGAAGACCATTTTACGCAAACATGATTCTACTTACATAGTCAGTATATATTTTAAAAAGCAGACAAATCGGCCCGTAAATACGTTAGATATAAGACTTTTATTTTTTTGTCGTGGTGGACCTTACGATGGAAACACCCATATGAAACGAATCGGGCCATAAGCTCGATGCAATTTTCTTTTAAATCGGTAAGATGCATATTAACATGGGGTATGTATAAAATTGTTTATGACAAAGACGAAAAGTACTCCACCTCATATACATACATATATTTTATTTTATTTATTTATTTTATTATTTCGCTAATACAAAAGAAAAATAGATTCTTATGATGTATTAGGTTCGATTAAGCAAATAAATTATAGTTGATAAAATGAAATAAAAAAGAATTAAATAAAACGAATACTTAAAAATAAACAGTAATATTAATCGCGTAACATTGTTGATTATGAAATTAATGTTTGAAAACAAATTGATAATAATTGTTAAAAATGTGGAATAGCATAGAATAGTTATAGAGAGTAAAGAAAAAAAATTAAATTTATACATTTCGTGAATAGGTTCTTAGATTCATACAATTATAGTTTAAGCGAATAATTTAATTTAAATCCAGTCTGCATTATGTTTGGAAGTGCTTTAACAGGGTAGCCTTGAACCTCATCGCGCTACGCAAATCCTGCAAAGTGTGTGGCAGTGAGTTCCACAGGCGGGTAGTGTGCACGAAAAAAATGGCGTTCAGATAGCGAACAATTATAAACAGGTTGTTTTAGTTTGTTTCCACGATTTGAGCGCAAAAAGGATATTCTGTTATATAGATAATTCGGATTTTTAGTATAAATGATTTTGTGCATTAAGAGCAGACTTCTAGTTTTGAGTAAGCCATTGAAATTGATACCGAAGATTTTCTGGGCGTGCTCAGATATGTGATCACTACGTTTAAGAGTGAAAATATACCTGGCTATGTTGTTAAATAGAACATTCAATTTCCTTTTACTTACTGAGTCGAAATTTGCAAATAGTTCGCAGCCATAAAGGAGAGATAGAATCAGATACGATTTAGCCAAAAGCATTTTGGTTTTTAGTGGCGTAAAATATTGTGTAACCCAAAGGGTACGAAGCATCGCGTACACTTTACCGCAGCATGTATTGATATGATCCGACCAAGTTAAGTTTCTGTTGAAAGTGATACCGACATTTCTTACACAAGTGACATAATCAATGGGAATATCATTAATGTATAGTTTGGGTAGCGTAGTGTATTCAATAATTCTTCTCCCTAAAACTAAACATTTGGACTTGGACGGGTTAAGAGACAAACAGTTTTCAACAGCCCACGAGTTAATTTTATTTAAATTTACATTCAACAACGAAATACAGGTATTGACATCAGTAACATCACAGCTTGCATAAATTTGGACGTCATCAGCGTACATATGTATATTGCACTTTCCTATCACAGTTGGTAACTCATTGATGTACAATGAAAACAAAAAGGGCCCAAAATGGAGCCTTGTGGAACGCCACGGTTTAAGGGCATAAAGTCTGAAAGGCCGTTGTTTGCGAATACAGCTTGGCAGCGTCCAGTTAGGTAAGAGCTTAATAATTTTACAGAGTGGTACGAGAAATTGAAATTATTGAAAAGTTTTCTACATAATATTCTGTGATTTACGGTGTCAAAAGCTTTAGAATGATCTAGGAGAATCAAAAATTCAAATTTTCCTGAATCGAGCGCGTATATCTTCAACCACATCGGTTAAAGCGGTAATGCATCCAAGATTTTTCCTAAATCCAGACTGTTTATGTGATAATAGATTTTTAGATGTTAAAAATTCATTCATTTGTTTATAAAGAATGTGTTCAAAAACTTTAGATAAAAAAGGAAGGATAGCGATGGGTCTATATTCATTATGACTCTTTGGTATTGGGATAATTTTTGCCTTCTTCCAGCTGGGTTGTGAGTATCGTATTAAAGACATGTGTGAAAAATGGCAGCATAACAGGGAGCAAAGATTTTATAAATGTAGGATGAAGTTTATCTAGACCGACGGCATTGGACTTTATTGATAAAAATGATTCCAAAACATCTAACTGACTTGCACATACAAACTTAAACGAGGAGTTATATTCATTATCATGGATTTGGTAATCACCGTCTATTTCGTTATCAGAGGCATATGAGTTTGAAGCAAAATCAGCATAAAGCTTATTGATATCATCTATGTTTATGTCACGTACATGTTTGCTGACTAGATTCATCTTCTTTATTTCCTTTCAATTACCTTTACTTCCCACGATTTGGGAGAATTTTCGTTCATAATATAGCCTTTTGCATTTCTAATCTTTTTCGCGACCTCATTTCTGATCGAACAAAAACTTTCAAACAAGAAGGAAAGCCTGAAGTGTCCATCGCTTATAAGCGTTGTTTCGTTTAACAATGAGGTCTTTTATTTCGATACTAAACCATGGATGTTGAGGCTTTTGTGTAATGATTTTTTTATAAGGGACAAACTCATCGAATAACAAAGTAAGATTATTTTCTAGATAGCTTATTTGATCCTCTGCGGATTCCATGTAATATACGCAAGACCAATCTATTGTGTTTATCTTCGTACCAAGCTGTTCATAATTAATGTTTTTGAAATCTGTATAGGTGATCGTTTGGGTAGAAGTTATAGTCTGAAAGTCATAAACGAAGAATATTAGGTCATGTTTTGAGAAGACAGGCACGGACAATTGGTCAAACATTAACGTTTTTGAAACATCACTAACAAAGAAAAGATCTAACAGCGTATTGTTTGTTGCAGTATAACGTGTAGGAAGGGTGAAGTTAACAAGGTTAAGACCCAATGTCCGCAATTCACTAGGCAAAGAGCCGTCGCATAGAACATTACAGTTAAAGTCACCAGTTAGAATTATATTTGAATACGGCAACGTGATTGTGTAAAGAAGCTCAGTAAATGAACTAATGTTTAGATTGCGATTATGTCTGTAAATGCACCCAACCAATAATTTATCGACGCCTTGTACAACTTCAATAAAAAGGTATTCAATTTCATCGTCGGTCCTTGAATTGCTAATGAATCTGCTCTTAATGCTATTCTTTATATAAATAGCAACGCCGCCTCCATTACTGGGCCGATCACAGCGAAACAAATTATAACCATTCATCCTAAAAAGATTATCTGAGTAGCATGGTTTAAACCAAGTTTCAGATATGCATATTATGTCTACAGAGGAGGATTCAAAAATATATCTGAACTCATCAATTTTATTCTTCAGACTTTGAGAGTTTATATGACAAATTTTTAGGCCACTTCTCTGTTTGCAAAGAACTTTAATTGTGGCATGAGTATTGCCCACGGAACTCACATGATCTTTATGCCGATAAATCATAGTTCTTAGAATTGACTGAGCGGCGCAATGAAATAAAAATCACATTCGTAAAAGCACGTAAACGAACATAAGGCAGGTTGGCATTGTTTAGGTCTAAACAGTACATAAAGGGTAAACAAATTAAGTTAAAAAAGTAAAGGAAAAAGGCAAAAAAGTTCAGCTCAAACAGAGTTTTAAGATTTGCGCCATTACTTCTACTCGCAGTTGTTGATGCAAATTTGTTGCAGGTTCTCTCTGTTGTCCAGATTACATTGTTTATGATCCTGGGAAGCACGAAAACAACAATTGTTCCCTGCTTTTTTTTGAACACTCTTTAAAAGATATTCCAGCTTTTCCATGTCGTCGATAGGTAGTGGCTCGCTGTCATGCTCTCTTTTAACATATATTATACCACGCTTTGAGAACGCTGAGTGCAGATTTTTAGACTTCTTGTGGCGTGAAGCCGCTCGAAGAATATCGTAGTTCGTTTTTGTCAGACATTCATTGATGAAGAAGGGTTTGTTCGAGTCGAGACCCACGTGTTTAAGTCGCAAAGAGCCATAGTTGGCACGTTTAAACCGAGCGATTTCCCGCATCATTTCTCACGGGGTGATTGAAATTTAACGATAATGGCTGTATCGGGATTTGTACTACGGTGTGAAGGGCGCATTCGAAAAATCGTCATTTAAAGTACAAAACCGCGTATCGTCGTTCTGCAAAACCGCGTAACTGACATTTTTTGCCAATAATTGGAGTTGCTCACCGAAGCTCTTGGCTCAAGCCTTATCCATTGGTGCTGAAATATACTAGCCATAAATGCGATTGCTTTATAAAAGAGAGAACAATTTTGAAATATGAGTGTTTTTACTCTACAATATAATTTATGCAAACTCACATACGCGGTTTTGTACTTTAAACGACGATATATAGATATATAAATATATCTTACTGATTTAAAAAAACTTCATATAAGTACGTATGTATGTATATCATCAAAGGCAAGAATGAACAAAGCAACAATTTTATACGAGGGCCACGCGGCGCGATCGCGACACATCCGGACGCGTGGCGCTGAGCGCGAGCATGGCGCGGGGTAACGAGCCAACGCGGACCGCCGCTAAAGAGACAGCATTTACTTCAAGGAATGAAACCGGTTCAAAATAACGTTCCGGTTTGGGTTTCGGTTTTGCCAAGTGTTTCGGTTTCGGTTTTGGTTTCGTTCTTCAAAATTTATTTCGGTTTTGGTTTCGGTTTCGTTCCGGTTTCGGTTTTTCACAAATTTTGTTGATATTTTTTAAATCACAATGTCTTAAACGTTGAGGAAAGAAAATCGAAAATTACAGTTCACTGATAATATCAACACTAGGTTCTTTCCCTAACAATCCGGACCGGATTTGGTAATTAGAGAATAAGAGAAACATTTTCTTTCAAAAATGGAACAAAGTTCAGAAGTACGGAAACGCAAAAACCCACATTTCGTGCCCACAAGTCGAGAAACAGCTGATTCACGTTGTTCTTGTTTTTGTCACTTATACCATGTTCTGACCGACATCGGAAACATGTTTTCGTTGCTAAAACTTTTTTTTTCGATTATTTATCGAAGTGGAAGTCATATTTTATCATCTTTAATACGCCATTTCGGATTTATTGTTAATTGCCTGGCCAAAGCAAAATAAGAATGAAAGTTAAAGGTTGTAAATGAAAAGAAAATGAAGGAAAAATGTTTTGGTTGTCGGTCGGAACATGGTATTAAATGCAAACACTTGGAAATTGAATTTTGGTTTCACAAATTTGATTTTAAGTACATAGATTGAAAATACATCAACAGGCCATTCACTTTTCCTTAAAAGCACCAAGTAAATGCAGGCAACATGTAAACACAATACAGCTGATATGCACTTTGACACTTTATCCATTTTTACTCGGAGAGAATTTCGGGCTGTTTCGGGCAGGAAGAAGAATACACTTACGATCGAATACGCTCGAATTTTCGCTCTCTATTACCCATTTTGTTGAGTACAGGCATGATTTCTGGGCTATTTTGGGCACACGCGGGATCTCGCATTGCGTACGGGAAAGAAACTACTTAAATATAATTAATCGATTATCGATTCACAACAACAAAGTCATCAGCAGATTTTTGCGAAAAGTTACCTTGCCATACTTATTTACTACTTAACAAGAATTTTAGCAAAATGTTGCTGATTTTGGTTAAATAAATCATTTATTTCAAAGAAATTTTTATTTATTATTTTTGTAAATTTCTGGAAACCGATTGAAACCTGTGATTGAAATGGTTTCGGTATCGTTCCTTTTCAGGTCAAGATAACGGTTACGGTTTCGGTTTCGGTTTTGAAAAACGAAACGGTTTTAAACGGTTACGGTTTCGGTTTGGGTTTCGGTTTCATTCCTTGATTTACTTTTTGTATTGAAATAAGATCCTACGGCTTTATTTCTCATATGTAAAATTTTTTGCTTATGACTTTATTTCACTTTCCCCATGCAAATAAAGCCATATGGCTTTATTTCTCCATGTAAAGAGAAATAAAGCCATATGGCGTTATTTGCTATAGCTTAAATGTAATTTTCTTTATCTAACTCGATCAGTACATACCTTTTAGGTTTATAGTCTTATCGCATAAATAAAAATGTTTGTAAAATTCTGTTAGACAAAATAAAAAATAGGTTAGCGGAAAGACATCTGAATAATTTTGTATAAGCACACAGAGTTTTCGCTATTTACACACTTTATTTCCACTTAAAAGAAATGCTTTAGCTCGATTTTAATATATCTACAAAGTGTTTAGTTGTTTATTTGAGAACTTATGAGTTCGCCGTGTTTCACAGAGTTTAAATATCAGATGTATATAAAACCAAGTAATAAATCAAATAGAGTTGAATCTCGTATGGATTTCAAGACAGAATACTAGGGCGCGTGCGCGTAGTCTGACGATGTTAGCCGAACTGAAGTTTCGTGCCCATTTGGCACTATGATGTGGGCGGCCGTGCCCGCTCGGTTACTAACTTTCGGAGTCGCTTCGACTCCACACAGCTACGGCCAAGGATGCGCGTACGGCCGCTGTAATGCGTTAAAGCGGCGGCTTAAACAACATCGTTTTACTTTACCGACTACGCAACTGGCAGCCACACTACGGTTTTTAGCAACTGGCTCCTATCAGTTGGGAATAGCTAAAGAACAAGATGTCAACATAGGCAGAAGCGCTTTTTCTAATGTATTGCACTTGATGCCGTGCAATAAAGCCATAGGAAATAACGCCATATGGCTTTATTTGACCTCACATGGATAAATAAGGCCATATGGCTTTGTTTCCAGGGGGAAGGTGAAATAAAGCCATAAGCAAAACTTTTACATATGAGAAATAAAGTCATATGTTCTTATTTCAATACAAAAAGTAAATGTTGTCTCTTCAGGGGCGGTCCGCGATGGCTCGCCACCCCGCGCCATGCTCGCGCTCCGCGCCACGCGTGAGGACGCGCCGCGGTCGAGCCGCGCGGCTCTCGTATAAAATTGTTGCTTTGTTCATTCTTCTTGCTCTTGATCATATACATATGTACATATATAAGGTTTTCTTCGTTCAAAGTACAAAGCCGCGTATCAACATAATACAAAACCGCGCGTATCAAGATAACGCAAAACCGCGTATGTGAGGTTGCATAAATTATTTTGTAGAGAGTAAAAATACTCATATTTTAAAATTGTCCTCTCTTTTATAAAGCAATAGCATTTCTGGCTAGTATATGTCAGCACGAATGGATAAGGCACGAGCCAAGAGCTTCGGTGAGCAAATCCAATTTTTGCAAAAAATGTCAGTTACGCAGTTTTCAGAACGACGACACGCGGTTTTGTAATTTGAAAGACGATATGTGTACATGAGGTTGAGTAATTTTCGTTTTTGTCATTAACACTTCTATAAAGACTTTTAAAAAAAATTTCATATATATGGGCAAATCTAAAAAACAGGTAACCTTTGTGTTATTTAGCTTCATTTTCACTGTTGTAAACTAAATCAAGCTGGTTGCTGTTGGATATAATTCACTGACGTATACTTAAAGCCTCAAAAAAAATTTGGATCAATTTGCTACATAACTTTTGAATTATAGGTGTTTAAATTAAGAAAAATAATGAAAACAAGTGAATTTTTTATGTAATTTTTAAGAGGGGCACAATTAGTTATGTCATAATTTTTGAAGCACACCATATTTTGATTTGAAATTAAATCGGCGTTTAGCACTTATGTGTACACTTCATATGTAGTGGGTAAGAAAAGTGTGCATTCAAAAATAACGAAATGGCAAGTAACTCAAAGTCTGTAACTTTACATTTCAGAATTTTCAAAATTTTCGGTTTATCGCGTATAGGTTTTGAAGCATTTAATTTTAAGAACTTTTTAAGTATGTATTGTATTCTACAAACAATTACGAATAATTTGATACCTTAGCAAGAGGTGTGCTTTCAGAATAAACTAACTTTTAAGATAAAATATTCTGCGATCCTGAGCGTAATTTTTATTCCAAAAACACTTTAATTGAAGGCACATTTGGAAAATACGACGAAACGATCTAAATTTTTCTATAACTGCTAGTCCTTATAAAATTACATATACATGTAAAATGCTTCAAAAAATTTGTCTCTATAAGTGTGTAAAAACCCTGATTTACTACTTTTAATGATGCTCCTTCTTTTAGTCAGAATATTTCGAGAATGGTATCAAAGCAACTGGTTTTCGACAAATGTACTGATAGTTGCTCTTACTTAACTGGAGCCTTCTAAATTCAATGGCGTCCTCAGTTTCACCCTATTGGCTCCACTTTTCGAGATAGCGGTACTTGAAACTTTGCTTAAATTTTAACTATTTTATAAAAAAAGTCCCTGGGTTTTGAAGATATTTTACTAAAATTTTGCACATAACCGTTTTTTAATATTACCTTAACTATTCCATAAAATCATTGAAATCGATTCACTAAAACATATAGCTCCCATACAACTGATTGATCAGAGACGTTGTTTTGCGTTATAACTCCTTCACTTAAACAGGTTAAAATTTAGTATAGGTTCAATTTAACATATAGCACGCATACAATTTATTATTCAGATATGAAGTTAGAGTTATAGCGCAAAAACACATATCTGAGTAATCAGTTGTATTGGAGCTATATGTTAATGTTAACCTATTTCGATAATTTTAAGGAATAATTAAGGTAATATTAAAAAACTGTTATGCGCAAAATTTTAGTAAAATAACTTCAAAACTGAGGGAGGTTTTTATAAAATAGTTAAAATTTAATCAAATTTTCAAATACCGTTATCTCGAAAACCGGAGCCAATCTGATAAAACATGGCATGCCATTGAATTTATAACATCCCAATTAAGTGAGTTCAACCTTCAAAATCTTTGCTCAAAGTTTACAACTTGAACAGCGTAATTTCAACCCAGCTTATTCTTTTGTTTTCTATTTCATGCTTATTTCTCGTCTAACTTTTGAAGCATTTGATGAAAATTAATTACACTTATATTAATCGATTTATTAAGAGATTACGAATAAAATGATATATAAAACATAGGTGTGCGCACAAATTTAAAAATTAATTTTTTTTTTTTGAAATTGTACCTATTTTTTAGATTTGCCCATATACGTAAATACATTTATCTATACAAATTAATATATATATAAACATATGTATATATCTATGAGATTTTCTTTTAAATCTGTAAGATATACTTATATAAAAATAACGTGTGAATAAAATTGCTAATGACAAAACCGCAAAGTACTCAACATTGCAGGCGCCATATAAGGAAAACTGAATTATTACGAAATATAAATAAAGTGGCAGCACTTTGCGCCATTTTGCATTTTCTCGTTTCAGTTCGGGAACATTGTTTACTTGTTTTTTAATAACAAAATAAACAATCTTTTGTTGTAAAATGTATGTACCTTTTTCAAATAATATGTTTTATTAGTGTTTCAAAAGAGAGTATTGGCGATTTAGTGCATTTTTGAGCGCGCCATTACTTTTAAAAAAGAGCAACATTTCAAAAAAGTATTTTTTTTAAATAACTTTTACACGGTTAACAATAAAACCCAACCTCCGAAATGTTAATACAGGGATAAAAATACGCCGATTGTTACCCCTCCTGATAGTTTTGGACGTGTTTTTTTTGTTTTGCAAGTTGTACCTGTGTCAAACCACGTCAAGTGGGCCCAAAAATTTCATCATATGCGCGATTTTAATAATAAGTACATTTTTAGATAGGGAAAACGCCATGCACTTAATGCTGTAAATATTTTTTTCATATTCCGCTTTTTGTTTATTGTACTAGCAATTGAAATTTGCGAGAATTGCAAGATATACATAATTGTAAAATAAATTTCTCGTAAACTACTGAAGGTATTTGAATGAAATTTGGTACACTTATAGAAAAATGTGTGTACTATATACTACTTGTTTATTTATGCATAAGTGTTAAACAAGAATATTTTGAAATAATTTTTCATAAACAATTGCAATTTTTTCGTGTTCTTCACGCTGTAAATTAATAAAACTAGTCAGATTACGCGGAAAACGTTTACCTTTCATAATAAGTAAAAATAATTTTGTTCATCCACTCCGTTCCGATATCGAATTTTTTGTTAGTCTGTGTATCGCCCTTATGCGCGGCATACTCATTCAAGTCGTAGGGCGCTTTGCACTTGGTGTTTCCGCGCATGACTCTTTGTTCCAACGCTCAAAATCGCCACACAAAATGATTGACAATTTAAAGTGAAACGTGCATTATCACTCGGAAACATACAAAAATATTGCTTAGCAATGGAATTGATATATACATGCATACATGTTTTTTGCTCTTTGTTCACAAATAATTTTATGAGGCTTTATCTTCCAATATTTATCTCATATAAGAAAAGGGTTGGGGGAATTTACTGAAATGTGTAAACTGAGAATAATGTTGATTATAAAAATTTAAATAATATAACTTAAATTATACACTTTAATACTTCAATACTTGCAAACTTAAATTATGTTCTTAGAGATGTCAATGAGTTATCATACTGCCGGAAAAAGATGTGTCATTTGAAAAAATTTTACTAAGAATCTTTTTGTGGACTGCGGGTTCATGATTTTCAGACGTATTTACCAATATACTTTTCCAATATTTTATTCCACTTAGCGGTGTCTAGTAATAAATTAAGACGTACGCAATTATGACTTCTTTCCCCAACGGATTGCAACACTCATTTGGTCGAACCATTTTAACCAAAATGCAGATTGCGTAAGTATTTCTAAGCTCAGTGCATACATGTTTGTATATTATGGTAGAAATCATAGCACACTAACAATGAAAGCTGAGACGACTGTTATTCAAGTTCGAACGCGTTATTTTCTCGAATCCGCGCGAAAGTACTTGTGTGCAGCGGCATTCTACGCCGCAATAGAAATGGTGCACCGACTAACGAAAAATTCGATATCTTCGGAACGGGGTGGATGAACAAAATTATTTTTACAGATGAAAGGTAAACGTTTTCCGCGTAATCTGACACTAGCCTAATTAATTTACAGCGTGAAGAACGCGAAAAAATTGCAATTGTTTATGAAAAATTATTGCAAAATATTATTGTTTAACAATTATACCATAAATAAGCAAGTAATATATAGTATACATATTTTTCTATAAGTGTACCAAATTTCATATGAATATCTTCATTAGTTTACGAGAAATTGATTTTACAATTATGCGTATCTTGCAATACTCGCAAATTTCAATTGCTAATAAAATAAACAAAACGCGGAATATGAAAAAAATATTTATAGCATTAAGTACATGGCAGATTCCCTATCCAAAAATGTGCAGTGCAGCGGGACGTTGGGGTCGCGAGCGCGGCGCGACCGGGCGGGGCGCGGTGCGGGAAGCCAGCAAATGTGCATCCGCCAGGTTATGCACTCGCAAAATTAAAACTTACCTAAGTACATATATTTATTTTCCCATATCCAATAAATCCGGAAATATTAAATAATTATTTATTTCATTTTATTAGTAATAATTTGTATCAATTTAAATAATTCAGTATCAATTTCAAATATTCAGAATCAATTTTCAAATATCTTTTTAGCGATGACGTCTTGCACTCAGTTTTTATGAAATTTAGTAATTTCAGTTTCTGGAACAGTTCATTTTGTGGATTATGATTGTGGATTTCGGAGTTTCCAATTTGTCTACAATATGTCTCGCTATTGAATTCCACTACACCACTCATTTTGCAATCACTTTGATAGCAATAATAATATTTTTTTTTCATTACGAGTATATTTGTTTTTCCACTCTATATACAATAGTTTCGAAGATTTTCTAAATCCTGGTCTTAGAACACATTCAAAAGTTAAATCATTTTCCATTTTTGCCAAACTATTTCAAAGCGAGATCAATGTTAATACGCGGCCAATTACCAGAAAACATGTGATTAACACACAGTGTTGCCAGGTATGTATTTTTAATTCAAGAGGGTGTCCAAGGCGAATTTAATAATGAATTACAACAAACACATCATTTGGACGTAATGTTCTCTACGGCGAAAAACTCAGATTCGCCGGTAACACCGCCTTATTAATTCGCCTTGAGAGTGCCATTTCAGAATATGGCTTTATTACTCATATGCACAAATTTTAATATGACTTTATTTCACTTCTGGATTAGAAATAACGCCATATGGTTTTATTTCCAAAACAAAATGGAAATAAGACCATATGGCGTTATTGCGTATGGAGTTATTGCACCCCACCAAGTAAACATTATACAAAAATTTATCAAAGGTGCAATAAAGCCACAATGGCTTTATTTCACTTTCACAGCAGTGATCGGACTTTAAACAAATTCTGTGTGGTAGAGTCTGGAAAAAAATGTGGTAGATCTCAAAAAAATGTGGTAGATCTTTGGGTTTGGATCAAACTTTGTACAAAAATTAAAAAAATTCTGCAAGGTTTCACCCAAATGGCAAACTTTTTAATTAGACTCTAAAAAACATGTAATTTTAGTATAATAAAGTGCAAGATTGAAGTTGATCCTTTCCATTTCCAGACAACCGGTCAGGTACGAGCATGATTTTTAATTTTGACCAAACTCAAACACATTGTTTGTTGATCCAAATAATGAGACACGTACTTTTTCTTCTGGCTCGGAAAAATTTTTCGGCCGAATTAAACGCGATTTTGTTATTCAGGCAAAAATCGATTATTCGAATTCACAGTGAGATTTTTTTTTTAAATGCCCATAACTTTTTCAAAATTTAATAGATTCCAACAATGTTTTTACTCAAATATCAATAATTCTTCTCACTTCAAGATAGAATGATATAATTATTGATTTTCATTATTTAAAATTTTTTATTTAACAATAAACAAAAAGTGCAAATTTTTTTTAAATTTAATTTCTCAAAAAGTGCATTTTTTTCTCTCAAACTTTTTTACCGGGAAAGAGACACTTTGAACTACAATCAACCCAAATCTCTAATAGCGAAGATTTTTTTTTTCTGAGTTATGATTTTTTATAGAAAATATACGTTTTTGTGGTACATACTACAATATTCTTATATTGTTTAACTAAATGGAACATATGTATGTAAAAAGTACAGCCGTGATCATTTTTTGTGTATCAAATAGATATTAGAACACACTTTCCACCATACAGTTTCGAAATACAAAATCACATTTTCCCGCTTTTTATAATCGAAACTGTATAGTGGAAAGTGTGTTCTAATATCTATTTTATACACAAAAAATGATCACGGCTGTACTTTTTGCTGATATACATACATATGTTCCATTTAGTTAAACGATATAAGAATATAGTAGTATGTACAACAAAAACGTATATTTTCTATAAAAAATCATAACTCAGAAAAAAAATCTTCGCTATTAGAGATTTGGGTTGATTGTAGTTCAAAGTGTCTCTTTCCCGGTAAAAAAGTTTGAGAGAAAAAAATACACTTTTTGAGAAATTAAACTTAAAAAAAAATTTGCACTTTTTGTTTATTGTTAAATAAAAAATTTTAAATAATGAAAATCAATAATTATATCATTCTATCTTGAAGTGACAAGAATTACTGACATTTGAGTAAAAACATTGTTGGAATCTATTTTGTCAAAGTTATGGACATTTAAAAAAAAAATTCTCTTTGTCAATTCGAATAATCGATTTTTGCCTGAAAAACAAAATCGCGTTTAATTCTGCCGAAAAATTTTTCCGAGCCAAAAGAAAAAATACGTGTCTCATTATTTGGACCAATAAACAATGTATTTGAGTTTGGTCGAAATTAAAAATCACGCTCGTACCTGACCGGTTGTCAGGAAATGGAAAGCATCAGTTGCTAAACATTGCGTTGAGTTTTGGAAATTATTTTCTTTGACAGTGTAAAGCAGGTCCTTCCATATTAAGATATTTTTCGAACATGTTTTAAGAGATTTCTGCAACCTTGCGGAGTGCTGCCAGCTTTTATTTTTATCACATCACGAAGTAGCGAACAAATGTGGCACGTTCCAGAAACAGCCAATTGGGATTTGCCGATTTTTACAATTTTCAAGTAAAAGTACACAACGCCTCAGAAACCTTAGATGCACTTTAATTTGCTAATACTTTCACAAGAAGCGCCGTTTTTAACATTTTCGCTATAATTATTTTTATAAATCACATATTTTGCAATTTAACACAATAAAACCGCGTTTTCTGTCGAAAAATTGATTACTGAGACAATTAACTATTTTACAGTTTATTTTATCCTCCCATTCGGATTTGTTTACTTATGCCAAGCAAAAATAAAACTACTCAAAAACGCGAATATGTGGTAGATTTCAGACCTTGAGTGGTAGATGTGGTAGATGCTCAAAAAAGTGGCAGATCTACCACAATGTGGTAGAAGTCCGATCACTGTTTCACAGTAAGAAATAAGACAACACGCAAAAATATGGCTTTATTTCTCAATGTACAGTGAAATAAAGCCATATGGCGTTATTTCCTATGGTTTTATTGCACGGCATCATTGCACTTCGCTATACAGGAGCTGGAGAGCTGCAGACGAACTGGAGAGCTGCAGACGATTCATCAGGCGATTGTAGATGAAGGGGAAATGAGGGATGAAGTTGCCCGTAGTTTACAAATGTAAATTTTTTAATTATTTTGTTCACGCTTGGTTTGTTATCACGTTATCGAGTTATGTGGTTATATGAACAATAACAAAATACACTAAATGAAAATAACCAACTTTGACCAACCCAAACCTTTGTTTACAGATTATGTAATGAACTGCTTATTTGTCAGTGTTGGAAAGTACTACAAATTTACTAGATGGCAGCACAAAAAAACGAACTGGCATCATCAAATTAAGAATTTTATGTAGGTAGCTCTGGTATTAACAGCTGTTTTTTGTTTACAAGTTCACAACCAAAATGAGTGCAAGTAAGTAAAAAATACTTCGTTGGAAATAAAAGTCAATTTTAATTGTACATTTTCATTTTATTCAAAAGAGAAAACGAAGTGAAAAAATGGACAGAGGATGAAATAAAGAAGGTATTGAGCTATATGCAGGGGCACAGAAATATCGAGGTATGGTTGTACGATTCTTTAGGTTGTCTATTTCTTTTTGTTTATTTTTCCGCTTTTATATTTGAAATTGCAGAACCCAACCGCCCAATTATATGACAAAAAATTGTTGGAAGAAACCAAAATCGATGCGACTTGGAATATGCTAAGATGCAAAGTTCGTCACCTAAAAGGCACCTTGCAAAACGTCGATGGATGGAGCAACTCTACCGGCGCTGGACTGGAGGATGACGAAAATTTAACTACCGTAAGAGGTACGCATATTCTGTTCTTTGATTTTAATTACAATAGCTTTAAATTTCTTGTTTATGTATAGAAAAAGTCCACATTTGGACCAACTTTTCGACATTTTTTCGACATCGAAGGAAATTGAAGTTGTTGTAATGGACACGTCTACCGATGTTTTCGATTGCAGTATACTCGATGCGACTGATTTAGAGGACGAGAGCTTTCCGGCAAGTGATGAACCGAGCACCTCATCTGCAGCTACCACGTTTGCATCTAAAGTTAAGCGTAGAGAAATTTTCGAGAAAAGCAGGTACAATTGGAAATCGAAAAATTTGAATGGACGAAAGTGGTTGAGAAGCAAAAATTAGAAATGGAGAGGCGAAAGCTTGAAAATGATTTCGAGATTAAAAACCTAGAANAATATAGAAAAAGCTTTTTTCTTAACAGCGGTCGTCCCTCGGCAGGCAATGACAAACCTCCGAGTGTATTTCTGCCATGAAAACAGCTTCTCATAAAAATACAATCGCCGTTCGGAGTCGGCGTAAAACGCCGCTTTGTGTGACAACATCAAGGCGCACGCCACAAGTCGGAGGAGAAGTTCGGCAAAACACTAACATATGTGTAAGCGCCAATCTATTATTATTATTATTATTTTATAAAAATGTGGTTCATACTCCACCAAAAAAACATAAATATCAAATCTCCAAACTTGTGCAAAACTAAGGAAAATTCAATAAATTTGCATACTATGCAACTTTTTATTCAGATATTTTAGCCCATTTGATTTAGTTGCTAGAAAATAGCGTTGCTTTTTGGCAATTTTTTAGTGGAAGGTGTTGCTCATTTTCTCCATACAAAAACTAATTGTCGAACATACCGAGCCCTAACCGCCAAAATAACGTTAGCGACATTTTATTCAAAATTTTGTTTTTGATCCAGAAATATTCCTAGAGCATCTAGATGCATTTCTGCATCAAAAAGAAAATTTTGAGAAAATGCCGCTTACGTTATTTTGGCGGTTAGGGCTCGATACATTGTATGGAAGAACCTGCGTGAAAAAAGTTGCCAAAAATCAACGCGATTTTCTAGCAATCTTGGACTTTCTTATGCTAGAATCGAATGGGCTATATAACTGCATTCTTAGAATGTTTCTAAAAAATCTGAATAATAAGTTGTAAAGTAGTGTGCTGATTTATTGAATTTTCCTGAGTTTTGCACAACATTGGAGATTTGATATTTATGTTTTTTGGTAGAGTATGAACCATATTTAAAACAAAAATAATAATAAAAAACTTCAAAGTATCAAATTTTATTCGAATATTAAACCATACAGTGCCTGCGTTTTTAGCTCGGGCGTGGGTGCACGAAGAGCAGTACCATCACTTATTTCATTGCCTTCAAATTGGGGTGAACAGCGATCTTCCAATAAAATGTTATGCAATACACAGCAATAGAGTACCCAATTATTAAAAAATTCTTCACTTTCGCTGTCTTTTATTTCAATTCGCATTTCTTTCAAGCTGCAAAACTTTTCCTTAAGGACTCGGAAGCAATTTTCTACTCTAACGCGGTATTGGCTGTGTCTTTTGTTGAATTCAGCTTGTTGACCTGTGTCCATTAAAGTAGAATTGCTGCGATATGGCGTCATCGAGTGTTTGTCAATTGATATGCTGAATCTCCTGCGATCCATTCTTCATTATCAAATATACGAGAGGTGTTTCTTCCAATATGCGACTTCTAAAATACCTTGGAATCATGGAAGCTTCCCGGATTGCCCACATAGGCATGCGTTATGCGTAGCTTATAGTCACACACAACCTGCAGTTTTGTTGAGTATATTCGTTGTCGAGAGAAATATACCTCATGGTTGTTGTGTGGTTTCGCGGCCAGCTTGATATCGCTACCATCAATGTATTCAATACAATACGGTAACTTGTTGAACCTATTGACAACAAATTGCCGCCTCTCTGCAGCATTAGGCCAATGGATGTATTCCGGTAATTTCTTTAAAATTTCTGAAAATACTCTTTCTGTAATTTAAACCAGAGTACCACCATCTCCTATTTCACAGGTTGTAGCGATTTTGCGTACTCAACCACTTACTCAAGATGAGCCTAAAAGGTACAGCACGATTGCGAGTTGCAAATCTACGGGAACTGGCAAATTCATCTTTGTACCTTTAAATCTAATATCGTTTTCAACTATAGTATTTATAAGACGAGCGAATTAGCTTTTGTTCACGCGAAGCATTTGTAAAAATCTTCCGTCGTCAAAACAACAGAGTACGTTATCTCGCTAATGAATAGATTTCGGTACATACAGTTCATCTCCGCGTCTAAATGAGCTAATTGTTGTTATGTCTTCAAGTAGTTCGTCTACTATTCCATCAATTTCTGCGTGGTCCTGGTTGGAGTATACCGTATCTAAAAAAGTAAAAAACTGAAATAATTGCTGGAAATATATTGCACATATTTTCAATAACATACCTTCAAACTATTTTATTTCTGGATAGCTGCATTTATTTCAAAATCTATAATTTTATCGTTTGCTGGGTTATGGAGCTACTTCGGCCGATGAAAAAGAGAAACGAAAGTAAATTTTCTTCCTTCCCTCCTATGCGTTTCTGTTTTATTAAACAATAAATAAAAACAATAAACATGAATTACAATCACAATATGTATAGCAAAAAGGCTTATACACAATTTTTTAACTTACATTTAAATTAAAAACTCAACAGTCATTAGCACAACACATCACAATTCTATAGCTAAGTACTTAATTATGTTGCCTATCTTTTCTAACATAATGTGAATATTTATGTTTTATCACAGCTGTGTATGCGTTGTTTGCTTTGTCCACATCGTCTTTAAAATTCATCGCGCTGTCTAAGCTTTGTTGTATACGAAGGCTTTCCAATGTAATTCTCTTTCTTTCTCCTCTTTCTACGTCCAATATTCTTGTGTTGGCGAAGTCAGCTGTGTGTTCGTTTGCAGTCAGATGTTGAGCCAGGGCTGTTGTCATCAGTGTAAGAAAATAAACTATATTGTACGTTACTATTTCGTTTCGTTTATTACTTTAACAGTTCGGTACAATACGAAACAAAACGGCTGAGTTCACTTTGGCGATAGTACACTACAGTAGTTTAGTAGTTACAGACGAAACAACAAACGAAATGAATCGTGCAGGGAAAATATTTTTATGTATGTACATATATGCAATAAACAAATACAAAACGAATGGCTGCAATGAATAAAAAAAATAAAAATGTTTTTTAATTGAATTGGATATGAAAATTTACAGAAAAAATTATTTTTCACGTAATTGAAACGTTTGCATACATATAAAACGTACCCTATGGTACAATTGTCACAAACGAAAAGCAAACGTTTCTCGTTAGGGAAAATGACAGTGAATCTTACAATTTGTTTCTGACTATTTACAAAACTGTACAAAACCACAAATGATATGATGATCGATGAGCAAATGGGAATTGTTTTGTACAGTTTATTTTCGTACCCTGGTTGTCATACTCTTGTTCCGTTCGTCTGCCTTGTGTTCGCCGATCCTTATAGCATATATATAAGCAACAAAATATACAAATCAAATACATAACAAAATATGTAGATGATCTATTTGCAATAGTAAAATCAAATGACGTAGAAGATATATTAAAAACCCTAAATGCAAAACACACAAAAATAAGATTCACGGCAGAAAAAGAAACGAACAAAAAATTGGCATTTCTTGATGTAGAACTACACAGGTGTCAAAACAATATCAAATTCAATTGGTACANCAACGCACAACACATAAAAATAAGATTCACAGCAGAAAAAGAAACGAACAAAAAATTTTACAAAATTCACAAAATTTAATCAAACTTTAAAAAATTTGTATCTAAACTTCAAACTTTTTATTTCGAATTTTGAAGAAAATTTTCCAGTATGCACTTTCACTAGCAAATTTTCATATAAAAAGGGCAGCTATCACTTATATTTTCATAGATATACGATCGCAATGTTCACGTGTATTTTTCATACATTACATATATTTTATTTTATTTTTTAACAATATAAGATTGTTGAACATCCCTTCATTTTAGTGTATTTAATTTTCTAACANCGCGTTTTATATTGTTAAAAAATAAAAAAAAATACTGTCGATTTCACTAAAATTGTCCCAATTTTACTTTGCATTTGGCACAGCAAAGATCAATTTATTTCTACACCATAGTAAATTTCTCCATCCCGTCTCACCACGGAGTAAAAAGTTACCGATTGGCACACACCCTTAGTAAANAACTCAACAGTCATTAGCACAACACATCACAATTCTATAGCTAAGTACTTAATTATGTTGCCTATCTTTTCTAACATAATGTGAATATTTATGTTTTATCACAGCTGTGTATGCGTTGTTTGCTTTGTCCACATCGTCTTTANCCACGGAGTAAAAAGTTACCGATTGGCACACACCCTTAGTAAAAAACATATTATTATATTATATATTATTATTGGTAAAAGTGCACTTTAGCGGAACCAGGCCAAAATTGATGAAAACAATCGGGACGGGTATTAATCGACGAACTTTAAAGCGAATAACAATAATTCGAGAGCGGAAATTAATATTTTTAAATCATTAAAGAGTTATTTGCAAAAAACATTTGCACTTTTCGCATTATGTTTTGATGAATTTAACGCGAATAAATGAAGTAAATGAACTCAACACGTATTTATTAGTTTTTATATATTTGTGATGTTTTAAGTATACATTTTCGCGAAATTCGGTATTTAATTCCAATATTCCGGTTTTGACAATCTGCACAACAATATTGTGAAGTTAATATAAATAAGTTGGAGGAAAACTGGTGTTGCCACTCTATTAAAAATAAAATGGAGGAAAATTGCTGCTGCCACTCTATCAAAAAAGTACTTGTGCGTCCAACTCCTTTTTGCGTAGGCGGCCTTCGGCCGCACTCAAGGATTATAACCCTCACTACGTAGAATTCTCATTTCTGTGTTGCCAAAGAAGAGGGGCTGAACACCTTTTGCAGAGAACACCTTTCTGCGTAAGAGGTCTTNATGTCTTCGGCCGCACTTAGGGATTATAACCCTCACTACGTTGAATTCTCCTTTATGTGCTGCCAAAGAAGAGGGGCTGAACACCTTCGGCCGCACTTAGGGATTATATCCCTCACTACGTAGAAATCTCACTTTTGCGTGCGAAGAAAAGGAATAGAAATCCCCTTCTTTTCACAAAAGTATATTTCTTGTGTTTTTAAAGAAAGAGTGGCAGCACCACATCTCCTCATCAGACTTCTTCAGTGGGATTCGCTCCAACGACCATAGCTGACTAAGCCTACGCAATTTGCTAAGTTCGCCTTTTAAACTGTTGGTTCTTCTTCCCATGATTCAGTAATACAAGGTTAGATAAATATTGACATTTGTATCAGTCGACTGCCTTGTAAAGTTGCATTTGAGAAGGAAAGAGAAAGCGGGTAACCACTTTTTCCCCTTTTGTGAAGAGGTAGTAGGAAAAGTAGTCTGGTAGTACTGAAATGCGTTTTATGTTTAAAAATTTAATTAAGTATATGAAGCAGATTCCACTAATCTACACAATAGACAATTATCTTTTTTAATGGTATAATAAACATGTCATATAGATATTAAAAATTATTTAAATGAAGAATACGAGAATTTTGTTCACATAAAATTATGACCAAAGAAAAATCTTATCGACAAATATTCCCAAATATTCAAAATAAACCATGGTTTCATTGAAATTCCAGTAAGTATTAAACAAAATTAATGGAATTCAAACAAATCCTTTTATTCAAAGGGACTATATGAAGAAATATACAAATAGTAAAGATCCAAATGATATAATGCATATAAATTAATCTTTTAAAAATTATTATATTTGTACCATTAAAAATTACATCTTCAATATCTTCAATTGAATTACATTTGTATTTTTTTTATTTAAATTTTTTAGCAATGTAATGGTTACATTTAAATGTTAGATCTTCATCGTAACTTAATTACATTTGGTTTTTTAAAAATGTAATTTTTTTGTAATGCTTTTTACCTTTTTCTCCAATCAGTCTTATGAGAAAAATCAGAATCAGTCTTATGAGAAATCAGTAGTATGAGAAAATGTTCACAGAACTTTATTTACCTTTCGGCAAAAGCTGGTTATAATTAAAAAAAAAACGTAAGGTAAAGTCGTCCTTGTCCATATGATTATCATGAGCTGAGAAATAGTTTTTGGCATTTTTTGACAAACGTATTATTTTGAGTTGTGACTCTTTTGAAGACGGTGTGCGATATTATAAAGGCCTTGTTAAGACTGCACCAGCGACACACAAATGATCTTGACCTGCGCAAGAAAAAATAATTATTAAATATTCCAATTTCGCTTTTATGGGGTGGTATACTTACTTGTAAATATGCAAAGGCTGCACGTGACCAACCCAAAGGCTGCAGTGGTAAAAATACCTGATCCTAACCTGCACAAGAAAAAATATTTATTAATATTTGTACTTTCACTTTTACTTGTAAGCAGTGCACGGACTGCTGGTGCACTTTATTGGTAGATCTACCAACTTTTTAGCTGTTTTTTATTTTCTACCATTTCTACCAACAAAGGCTAAAAATCTACCAATATTTTCCCGAAAGAAAGCAAAGAGATTTAAATGAACACCGTGTATACATATTTTATCATGGAATTTCAAATCATTGGAATTAACTAAATTAATTAAGTAAACAAGTATAAACTTACATTTTTCATTTTAAAATCGCTCCAGTTTGTAAATTTTTAAATTTCACGAACTTGTTTATTCAAATTATCGTCGACAAAAAATCCAACCATGTGCCACAATCATATGTTTTTCCTAATTGCAAATTCTTGCTGGCAAAATTTTTTCCGGCTATCATTTGAAACTTCTCTCCAAGAAATAGTCTTTTTACTCGTGATTTATTTAAATAAAACATGTGAAATTTAGTTGAAACATTTTAGCTGGTTTTATTTGCCAATTTACCCGGTTCGTCCAAAAAGTTCTGGCAACACTACTGGAAATGAGTGCCTCGCTCGCAACGACGCTCTCGCGAGGGCAGAGCTAATGAGGCCCTCATTTGCTTGCCGCTCTACTCTTGCGCTGCCCTCGTTTGCTTACTCGCTCGCTGGCTGCTCAGCGCGTGCATCGTACTTAACAAGAGCTCGTTTGCAAACAGCCTCGCTTGTTGCTCGTGAGTTGCGCAAGCTCAGAGCAAACTAACGAGCGAGCGAGGGGCTAAAATGAGGCAAATACGAACCCTGTCTACAATCGCCTGATGAATCGTCTGCAGCTCTCCAGTTCCTGTATAGCGAAGTGCAATGATGCCGTGCAAAGAAACCATAGGAAATAACGCCATATGGCTTTATTTCACTTTACATTGAGAAATAAAGCCATATTTTTGCGTATTGTCTTATTTCTTACTGTGAAACAGTGATCGGACTTCTACCACATTGTGGTAGATCTGCCACTTTTTTAGCATCTACGAGAAAAAGCAAAACAACGATTTGATCGTCAGCATACTAAGCCGAAAATATATAAGAAGGATGATATTGTATTAGCTGAAAACGAAGTGAGTAGTACTGGTGAACCACGTAAATTAGAACCAAGCTTCAAGGGGCCTTTTGTCGTTGCCAAAGTTCTCGGTAACGACCGCTATGTAATTGAAGACCTTCCTGGTTCTCGACGTTCACAAAAACGCTACTCTACCGTATTTTCGTCCGAAAAGCTAAAACCATTTAATTATACATATCCTGACAACGATAACGACAGTCTGGTAAGCTCAGGCGACGACGAGATCTGATCGGGGTCGATCAGAGATGCAGGATAGCCGAGTTGTTACGACATGGCAACCTCGACCGTACGACGGGGGCGAAAGAAGAAACGAAGAATTAGGCAGTCGGTCAGTTGAGCTATGGCGACGCGCACGCATTATTTAAATTCGAATTCTTACTAAATACATTCACTTTACTACAATTAAATATATACATTAAATGAATTCTATACTATTAAAACATTAGTGAAGTGTTTTCGTTTTCTTTACACAAGATAGAATCAATTCAAAAACAATTCCTAACCTTCAATATAACCTTCCGCCTTATACGAGCCGATTAAAACTTATTAATCTTCCTACACTTGCCAGGCGCAGGCAAAGGCTTGGTACAATTTTTATAGTAAAATTACTGACAGGCTTAATCTCAAGTCCGCTTCTTCTGGGTGAAGTTAGCCTTAATGTTCCCTCCCGGGTATCAAGACACTTTTGTCCCCTATTTCTAAAAGCTTGTAAAACTAATTTTGAATTGCACGACCCACTACCCGGCGTAAAAATTTAAAATACTGGTTCCGTACGTCATGCGGACTGCGCCCCTCTTGCGGATGGGCGGGAATGGGGGGTAAAAGCCGTTTGGGATTATTATTATTATAACCTTCCGCCTTATACGAGCCGATTAAAACTTATTAATCTCCCTACACTTTTCCGTCGCAGAGAAATGCTTGGTACAATTTTTATGGTTAAATTCCTGGCAGGCTCAATTTCAAGTCTACTTCTTCTGGGTGAAGTAAATGTTTCCTCCCGTGTATCAAGACACTTTTATCCCCTATTTTTGAAAACTTGTAAAACTAATTTTGAATTACATGAGCCACTCCGATGCTTATGCCAGGATTTTAACTCTCATTCCAGCACATTTGCTATACATAACTGATTCGCTTTTCGGCATTAAGAAAGCGATGCTATCCTCTTTCAATAAATGAATCATTAACATACATAAAATCAGCTGATGAATTTAGTTCTGTAGCTGAACAGTTTTAGGTCTCGACACTTAACAAACTCCTTCCTATTTCAAGTTCAACAGGCAACACTGTCGATATTTCCATCGATTGTTTCGTGGAAATTCATTTTCTTATTGCGCGAATTCAAGTAAGTATGCCAAAAAAATCAAAAAAAATATTTTTCATATTTTCAATTAGGTAAAACAATAATTTACATATTTCTTTACAGAGTATGGGAGTTATTCATAATTTGTATTAAAAAAGTAGCGTTTTACAACAAGTGCAACCGTTGCAAGTAAGTTTAGCGTTCTAGGATCCCTGTATGCCCGTCCACTCGGAACTACTTTGGTCAAGTGCAGCCGTTGCATGCTTACAAGCAGTGCACGGACTTCGAAAAAATTAATATTGGTAGATTTTACATACAAAAATTGGTAGAAGTTGGTAGATTTTTTTAAAAGAAACATTATTATATAGTTTTTACTCATTTAGGATAAATGAAAGCTAATGCAGGTAAGATGGTGTTACCAAAACAGCTGAATTTTCGCCTTGGGGATTTTTAATGTCAAAATGATGTATTTGTTGTAATTCTTATTGTCATTACGGGTAAAATTTGTTAGTGGAATTTTTGTTTTTGAACTTTTGCTGTCACCTTATTATATGAATTCGTCTTGGAATAAATGGTATATCTTTATAAAACAATAAAATATTCAACAAAAAAGGTATAAATATGTAGTACATAAAAGTCGGCCCAAATCATGGCATCCGTGATCGAATGAAACACGATTCGAATCGAATGAAACAAAATAACAGCTGTTTTCTCTCAAATACATTTTGAACTGAAAAAGCGAATTCGCTACCAAAAGCTGTAAAGAAAATTCCGATTCGAATATGATTCGATCCCGGATGTCTTGATTCTGGCCCTGTTTTACAATAAAACAAACTATTACTCTGCACTTCAAAATTTTTTGATTAAAATTAGTTTTGAAATTATTTAAGTTTGCACCCCATTCCTTTGGCAGTCTGCCACAAAAAACGTATTGCAAACGAAAAATATTTCCATAAACAGTTGGTTATGGTCAAAGTTAACTCCTCATGTTTATTTTAGGTATG
>NW_016159086.1:77260-83151 GCF_001687245.7 Rhagoletis zephyria
TCCCGGATGTCTTGATTCTGGCCCTGTTTTACAATAAAACAAACTATTACTCTGCACTTCAAAATTTTTTGATTAAAATTAGTTTTGAAATTATTTAAGTTTGCACCCCATTCCTTTGGCAGTCTCCACAAAAAACGTATTGCAAACGAAAAATATTTCCATAAACAGTTGGTTATGGTCAAAGTTAACTCCTCATGTTTATTTTAGGTATGTTCCATGATAAAATATGTATACACGGTGTTCATTTAAATCTCTTTGCTTCCTTTCGGGAAAATATTGGTAGATTTTTAGCCTTTGTTGGTAGAAATGGTAGAAAATAAAAAACAGCTAAAAAGTTGGTAGATCTACCAATAAAGTGCACCAGCAGTCCGTGCACTGCTTACAAGTAAAAGTGAAAGTACAAATATTAATAAATATTTTTTCTTGTGCAGGTTAGGATCAGGTATTTTTACCACTGCAGCCTTTGGGTTGGTCACGTGCAGCCTTTGCATATTTACAAGTAAGTATACCACCCCATAAAAGCGAAATTGGAATATTTAATAATTATTTTTTCTTGCGCAGGTCAAGATCATTTGTGTGTCGCTGGTGCAGTCTTAACAAGGCCTTTATAATATCGCACACCGTCTTCAAAAGAGTCACAACTCAAAATAATACGTTTGTCAAAAAATGCCAAAAACTATTTCTCAGCTCATGATAATCATATGGACAAGGACGACTTTACCTTACGTTTTTTTTTTAATTATAACCAGCTTTTGCCGAAAGGTAAATAAAGTTCTGTGAACATTTTCTCATACTACTGATTTCTCATAAGACTGATTCTGATTTTTCTCATAAGACTGATTGGAGAAAAAGGTAAAAAGCATTACAAAAAAATTACATTTTTAAAAAACCAAATGTAATTAAGTTACGATGAAGATCTAACATTTAAATGTAACCATTACATTGCTAAAAAATTTAAATAAAAAAAATACAAATGTAATTCAATTGAAGATATTGAAGATGTAATTTTTAATGGTACAAATATAATAATTTTTAAAAGATTAATTTATATGCATTATATCATTTGGATCTTTACTATTTGTATATTTCTTCATATAGTCCCTTTGAATAAAAGGATTTGTTTGAATTCCATTAATTTTGTTTAATACTTACTGGAATTTCAATGAAACCATGGTTTATTTTGAATATTTGGGAATATTTGTCGATAAGATTTTTCTTTGGTCATAATTTTATGTGAACAAAATTCTCGTATTCTTCATTTAAATAATTTTTAATATCTATATGACATGTTTATTATACCATAAAAAAAGATAATTGTCTATTGTGTAGATTAGTGGAATCTGCTTCATATACTTAATTAAATTTTTAAACATAAAACGCATTTCAGTACTACCAGACTACTTTTCCTACTACCTCTTCACAAAAGGGGAAAAAGTGGTTACCCGCTTTCTCTTTCCTTCTCAAATGCAACTTTACAAGGCAGTCGACTGATACAAATGTCAATATTTATCTAACCTTGTATTACTGAATCATGGGAAGAAGAACCAACAGTTTAAAAGGCGAACTTAGCAAATTGCGTAGGCTTAGTCAGCTATGGTCGTTGGAGCGAATCCCACTGAAGAAGTCTGATGAGGAGATGTGGTGCTGCCACTCTTTCTTTAAAAACACAATAAATATACTTTTGTGAAAAGAAGGGGATTTCTATTCCTTTTCTTCGCACGCAAAAGTGAGATTTCTACGTAGTGAGGGATATAATCCCTAAGTGCGGCCGAAGGTGTTCAGCCCCTCTTCTTTGGCAGCACATAAAGGAGAATTCAACGTAGTGAGGGTTATAATCCCTAAGTGCGGCCGAAGACATCTTACGCAGAAAGGTGTTCTCTGCAAAAGGTGTTCAGCCCCCCTTCTTTGGCAACACAGAAATGAGAATTCTACGTAGTGAGGGTTATAATCCTTGAGTGCGGCCGAAGGCCGCCTACGCGAAATGGAGTTGGACGCACAAGTACTTTTTTGATAGAGTGGCAGCAGCAATTTTCCTCCATTTTATTTTTAATAGAGTGGCAACACCAGTTTTCCTCCAACTTATTTATATTAACTTCACAATATTGTTGTGCAGATTGTCAAAACCGGAATATTGGAATTAAATCGAATCATATTCGAATCGGAATTTTCTTTACAGCTTTTGGTAGCGAATTCGCTTTTTCAGTTCAAAATGTATTTGAGAGAAAACAGCTGTTATTTTGTTTCATTCGATTCGAATCGTGTTTCATTCGATCACGGATGCCATGATTTGGGCCGACTTTTATGTACTACATATTTATACCTTTTTTGTTGAATATTTTATTGTTTTATAAAGATATACCATTTATTCCAAGACGAATTCATATAATAAGGTGACAGCAAAAGTTCAAAAACAAAAATTCCACTAACAAATTTTACCCGTAATGACAATAAGAATTACAACAAATACATCATTTTGACATTAAAAATCCCCAAGGCGAAAATTCAGCTGCTTTGATAACACCATCTTACCTGCATTAGCTTTCATTTATCCTAAATGAGTAAAAACTATATAATAATGTTTCTTTTAAAAAAATCTACCAACTTCTACCAATTTTTGTATGTAAAATCTACCAATATTAATTTTTTCGAAGTCCGTGCACTGCTTGTAAGCATGCAACGGCTGCACTTGACCAAAGTAGTTCCGAGTGGACGGGCATACAGGGATCCTAGAACGCTAAACTTACTTGCAACGGTTGCACTTGTTGTAAAACGCTACTTTTTTAATACAAATTATGAATAACTCCCATACTCTGTAAAGAAATATGTAAATTATTGTTTTACCTAATTGAAAATATGAAAAATATTTTTTTTGATTTTTTTGGCATACTTACTTGAATTCGCGCAATAAGAAAATGAATTTCCACGAAACAATCGATGGAAATATCGACAGTGTTGCCTGTTGAACTTGAAATAGGAAGGAGTTTGTTAAGTGTCGAGATCTAAAACTGTTCAGCTACAGAACTAAATTCATCAGCTGATTTTATGTATGTTAATGATTCATTTATTGAAAGAGGATAGCATCGCTTTCTTAATGCCGAAAAGCGAATCAGTTATGTATAGCAAATGTGCTGGAATGAGAGTTAAAATCCTGGCATAAGCATCGGAGTGGCTCATGTAATTCAAAATTAGTTTTACAAGTTTTCAAAAATAGGGGATAAAAGTGTCTTGATACACGGGAGGAAACATTTACTTCACCCAGAAGAAGTAGACTTGAAATTGAGCCTGCCAGGAATTTAACCATAAAAATTGTACCAAGCATTTCTCTGCGACGGAAAAGTGTAGGGAGATTAATAAGTTTTAATCGGCTCGTATAAGGCGGAAGGTTATAATAATAATAATCCCAAACGGCTTTTACCCCCCATTCCCGCCCATCCGCAAGAGGGGCGCAGTCCGCATGACGTACGGAACCAGTATTTTAAATTTTTACGCCGGGTAGTGGGTCGTGCAATTCAAAATTAGTTTTACAAGCTTTTAGAAATAGGGGACAAAAGTGTCTTGATACCCGGGAGGGAACATTAAGGCTAACTTCACCCAGAAGAAGCGGACTTGAGATTAAGCCTGTCAGTAATTTTACTATAAAAATTGTACCAAGCCTTTGCCTGCGCCTGGCAAGTGTAGGAAGATTAATAAGTTTTAATCGGCTCGTATAAGGCGGAAGGTTATATTGAAGGTTAGGAATTGTTTTTGAATTGATTCTATCTTGTGTAAAGAAAACGAAAACACTTCACTAATGTTTTAATAGTATAGAATTCATTTAATGTATATATTTAATTGTAGTAAAGTGAATGTATTTAGTAAGAATTCGAATTTAAATAATGCGTGCGCGTCGCCATAGCTCAACTGACCGACTGCCTAATTCTTCGTTTCTTCTTTCGCCCCCGTCGTACGGTCGAGGTTGCCATGTCGTAACAACTCGGCTATCCTGCATCTCTGATCGACCCCGATCAGATCTCGTCGTCGCCTGAGCTTACCAGACTGTCGTTATCGTTGTCAGGATATGTATAATTAAATGGTTTTAGCTTTTCGGACGAAAATACGGTAGAGTAGCGTTTTTGTGAACGTCGAGAACCAGGAAGGTCTTCAATTACATAGCGGTCGTTACCGAGAACTTTGGCAACGACAAAAGGCCCCTTGAAGCTTGGTTCTAATTTACGTGGTTCACCAGTACTACTCACTTCGTTTTCAGCTAATACAATATCATCCTTCTTATATATTTTCGGCTTAGTATGCTGACGATCAAATCGTTGTTTTGCTTTTTCTCGTTGCGTTGTAATTCTTTCTGCCGCAGTTTGTCGGATAGACTCTATGTCTGTAGTACAATTAATTAAGTAATTATTTTTATAAATCACATATTTTGCAATTTAACACAATAAAACCGCGTTTTCTGTCGAAAAATTGATTACTGAGACAATTTACTATTTTACAATTTATTTTATCCTCCCATTCGGATGTGTTTACTTATGTCAAGCAAAAATAAAACTACTCAAAAACGCGAATATGTGGTAGATTTCAGACCTTGAGTGATAGATGTGGTAGATGCTAAAAAAGTGGCAGATGTACCACAATGTGGTAGAAGTCCGATCACTGTTTCACAGTAAGAAATAAGACAATACGCAAAAATATGGCTTTATTTCTCAATGTAAAGTGAAATAAAGCCATATGGCGTTATTTCCTATGGTTTTATTGCACGGCATCATTGCACTTCGCTATACAGGAACTGGAGAGCTGCAGACGATTCATCAGGCGATTGTAGACAGGGTTCGTATTTGCCTCATTTTAGCCCCTCGCTCGCTCGTTAGTTTGCTCTGAGCTTGCGCAACTCACGAGCAACAAGCGAGGCTGTTTGCAAACGAGCTCTTGTTAAGTACGATGCACGCGCTGAGCAGCCAGCGAGCGAGTAAGCAAACGAGGGCAGCGCAAGAGTAGAGCGGCAAGCAAATGAGGGCCTCATTAGCTCTGCCCTCGCGAGAGCGTCGTTGCGAGCGAGGCACTCATTTCCAGTAGTGTTGCCAGAACTTTTTGGACGAACCGGGTAAATTGGCAAATAAAACCAGCTAAAATGTTTCAACTAAATTTCACATGTTTTATTTAAATAAATCACGAGTAAAAAGACTATTTCTTGGAGAGAAGTTTCAAATGATAGCCGGAAAAAATTTTGCCAGCAAGAATTTGCAATTAGGAAAAACATATGATTGTGGCACATGGTTGGATTTTTTGTCGACGATAATTTGAATAAACAAGTTCGTGAAATTTAAAAATTTACAAACTGGAGCGATTTTAAAATGAAAAATGTAAGTTTATACTTGTTTACTTAATTAATTTAGTTAATTCCAATGATTTGAAAGGTACTCGGCAAAAAAAACTGTATTCTTAATCGGAATGCAATCTCAACCAGAGTCGATATAGTAAACCCGACAAAGAAATTAAATCGTATGTTGAAGAAAGTCGGACTGGCAAGATATATACGCGTAGATCCTGTTTTTTGCCCCTCTGAAAGAATTTTAAAAATTCTATACAAATTTCTTTTATTTGAAATGCAACCGTGGACACTAGCTGGCAAAAAAACTTGCAAATTTGCGTTCGTACAGAAAATTGCAAGTTTCTCTACATGAGAGAGAATTTGGGAGCATTTTTTCTTACTATCTGATATTTTGAGTGATAATTCCCGGTGGATTTTCGACGAACAAACCTATTGTCTTCCCTCAAGGCCTTTTCAGACTGACCGATTCTCAATACACTCAAATAGAAACCAATACACATAAAAAACGCTGTAAAAATTTCCCTTCAATTTTAAGGCAGTAAAACAACGACCTTAAGTTAACATCAACCGA
>NW_016159086.1:86152-97235 GCF_001687245.7 Rhagoletis zephyria
GAAAATTCAATAAATTTGCATACTATGCAACTTTTTATTCAGATTTTTTAGCCCATTTGATTTAGTTCCTAGAAAATCGCGTTGATTTTTGGCAATTTTTTAGTGGAAGGTGTTGCTCATTTTCTCCATACAAAAACTAATTGTCGAACATACCAAGCCCTAACCGCCAAAATAACGTTAGCGACATTTTTTTCAAAACTTTGTTTTTGATCCAGAAACATTCCTAGAGCATCTAGATGCATTTCTGCATCGAAAAGAAAATTTTGAAAAAAATGTCGCTTACGTTATTTTGGCGGTTAGGGCTCGATACATTGTATGGAACCTGCATGAAAAAAGTTGCCAAAAATCAACGCGATTTTCTAGCAACTTCAACCTTGGACTTTCTTATGCTAGAATCGAATGGGCTATATAACTGCATTCTTAGAAAGTTTCTAAAAAATCTGAATAATAAGTTGTAAAGTAGTGTGCTGATTTATTGAATTTTCCTGAGTTTTGCACAAAATTGGAGATTTGATATTTATGTTTTTTGGTAGAGTATGAACCATATTTAAAATAAAAATAATAATAAAAAACTTTGCATATATTGCCAAAAATTCGATGTGCCAATACTTTTGTTCGTCACTGTAGTATAATTTCAAAGTATCAAATTTTATTCGAATATTAAACTATACAGCGCCTGCGTTTTTAGCTCGGGCATGGATGCACGAAGAGCAGTACCATCGTATAAGTCTTCACTTATTTCATTGCCTTCAAATTGGGGAGAACAGCGATTTTCCAATAAAATGTTATGCAATACACAGCAATAGAGTACCAAATTTTTAAAATATACTTCACTTTCACTGTCTTTTATTTTAATTCGCATTTCTTTAAAGCTGCAAAACTTTTCCTTAAGGACTCCGAAGCAATTTTCCACTCTAACGCGGTATTGGCTGTGTCTTTTGTTGAATTCGGCTTGTCGACCTGTGTCCATTAAAGTAGAATTGCTGCGATATGGCGTCATCGAGTTTTTGTCAATTGATATGCTGAATCTCCTGCGATCCATTCTTCATTATCAAATATACGAGCAGTGTTTCTTCCAATATGCGACTTCTAAAATACCTTGGAATCATGGAAGCTTCCCGGATTGCCCACATAGGCATGCGTTATGCGTAGCTTATAGTCACACACAACCTGCAGTTTTGTTGAGTATATTCGTTGTCGAGAGAAATATACCTCATGGTTGTTGTGTGGTTTCGCGGCCAGCTTGATATCGCTACCATCAATGTATTCAATACAATACGGTAACTTGTTGAACCTATTGACAACAAATTGCCGCCTCTCTGCAGCATTAGGCCAATGGATGTATTCCGGTAATTTCTTTAAAATTTCGGAAAATACCCTTTCTGTAATTTCAACCAGAGTACCACCATCTCCTACTCCACAGGTTGTAGCGATTTTGCGTACTGAACCTCTTACTCCCGATGAGCCTAAACGGTACAGCACGATTGCGAGTTGCAAATCTACGGGAACTGGAAAATTCATCTTTGTACCTTTAAATCTAAAATCGTTTTCAAATATAGTATTTATAAGACGAGCAAATCAGCTTTTGTTCACGCGAAGCATTTGTAAAAATCTTCCGTCGTCAAAACAACAGAGTACGTTATCTCGCTAATGAATAGATTCGGTACATACAGTTCATCTCCGCGTCTAAATGAGCTAATTGTTGTTATATCTTCAAGTAGTTCGTCTACTATTCCATCAATTTCTGCATGGTCCTGGTCGGAGTATGCCGTATCTTAAAAAGTAAAAAACTGAAATAATTGCAGGAAATATATTGCACATATTTTCAATAACATACCTTCAAACTATTTTATTTCTTGGATAGCTACATTTATTTCAAAATCTATAATTTTATCTTTTATGCTTTTATTAGGCATTTTTGATACAGTTCATGTCATTTTTATCAACCCTGAAATCAAAACAATTGAGCAGATAATTGTGTAAAAATAAGCTCATAAGCAATATAACAGGTTGCTCACGAGGCACAGAGGTTAAATTTAATTCTATGATCACATAACCCGATAACCAGCCAAGCGTGAACAACCGAAATGTAACTCACAGAAGTATTCCCAATTTAGTTTTTTCACAATAGTGCGATGCATAAAACGTCGCGAAGTGGCATTTTAGGCGAAATGGCAACGTTGCGATCAAAGTTGTATGAACGACCTATCGTAAATATAACATGGTTGGTTGGTTGGTTGGTTTAAGTGGATTGTCACTCAGGTAACAAAGCAATTAGCAAGTTTGCCATTTTGATTCCACAACTCGTGCAACCTACAGCCATTTGGCGGCTTTAATAAATTTCAGTAGGTCATACAGAGAGAGGCAGCTGCACTCTGAAATATTCTGCAGGAATGGTTTGCCGAGTGTATTTAGCCTCATCCTTGCGAGGGCTGGACACTCGCACAGCAAGTGTTCGACTGTCTCTTTTGAGCCCGGGTCATCCTGTGATGTTCCACCTCTGCCTGGCCTTCGAATGATAAAATTCGGTAATTTTTGTCTTAATCTCCCTGAGCGAAGCGCCCATGTCCACCGCGTGGGACATATCCAGTGCGGAGCCGCTCCTTGCTAGTTCGTCCGCTGCCTCATTTCCGTAGATGCCCCTATGTCCCGGGACCCATATTAGGGTAATTTCATCAGAGATATAGGCCAGCTCTCTCCTACATTCATCCACTAGCTGAGATCTAACAGAGTTAGAGGAAAGTGCCGGAATAGCCGCTTGGCTATCCGAGAGGATGTTCACATGCGTTCTCGCGGGTACATTGTCTTTGATGTACCAACTGCCTCCTTAATAGCAAACGTTTCGGCCTGGAAGACGCTTGCATAGTCTGGTAGGCGGAAGAATAATTTTAGGTTATATTGCTCAATGAAGACCCCAGCACCAACCCCGCATTCCATCTTTGACCCATCCGTAAAGACAGTTCAGCCCTGCAAGTACCCGAAATCTTCCTGATTCCAGTCACTGCGGCTTGGGAATTTCGTGCGGGGTTTGTGGTGACCCAGGTCTTCGACAGGATATAGTCAGTGGGCAGCGCTTTAATTTCAGACGGTATTGCGTCTAGGATGGAACCGTGCCCGGACGGTCTTTCCTTCCAGAGCTCCAGGGCACGCAGTCTGATGGCGCTGTTAGCAGCTGAATTCTCGATGAAGNTTTGGCAAGGATTTTGCTTAATCTCGCAGATTCCTTGGTATCCTCGATGGATTCGCAGAATTCCCTCCAGGACGCCTCCTTGGCGTCCCGTATCGCTTTTTTGTATTTCTTTAGGTTCTCTCTGTATAGGTCCCATAACTTAATCCTGTAGCATTCGTTGAAGGATTTTCTTACTTGCTTCCGTAGCGCTGTAAGGTTCTCATTCCACCAAGGTGTGCGCGCTTTCTTGCCATACCTCAGCGGACAAGCCTTCGTAAGGGCCTTTCCGAAGGCCTTATTCACAGCTGTCCGCTTTGGCGTCCAGTTCGCCTCTTGTAGGAATGTCTTAAACTGGTAGTTTCTTCAATTCTTTTCCAATAACCTTTTGAAATAAGTCCCAATCTGTTTTACGAGGGTTTCTAAAGGGAGTAGGCGTAACCGCCGCAATATTTAGCTCAAAGAGTATTCGACGGTGGTTCGTCGGATTTTCTCCATTTATTGACCTTTAGGCTCCCCTCGGTCAGCAGAGTTAGGTCTAGGAGGGAGTACTACCTCTATTACAAATCCTAAACGTAGAATCAATAATAAATTGAAATAGCGACTCACCTCTTTCGTTGGTTTCCGAGCTGCCCCATAATGTATGCCGTGAATTGGCATCGCAGCCGAGTAACATTGGACTAGCTCCTGCTAGCCTTTGTAAAGTGACGACTTCCTGTGGCGGACACGGCCTGTCGTGCGCCATGTATACGGATGATATAAAACAGATTTGTTTATTCATCAACTTCAAGTTGACGACTGTAGTATCCGGTGAGCTGAAGTTGGAACATAAGAAAGCTTTAATATGTTTTTTAACCAATACACACGCGCGGGGTTTACCTGATATACTAGTGTAGAAGAGGTTATAGCGGGCGTCAGTGAGTTCCTTAACCTCTAGGTCCCTTACCCAAGGTTCCTGTATCAACGAGATGTCGATGTCTTCCTCCCTTAGGAAGACCAGGAGCTTGTCCGAGGCAGCCTTAGAGTGCCTAAGTTTTGCCTGGACCACCTTCATCGACTTTCTCGGCATTGTTAACTGGCCCTGTGCCTGCCAGCACCTGGTTGGCATCTTCAGCGACTTCTTCGTCCGCGGTAACCTTGAGGTTCATATCGCCCAACATCTGGTTGGCATATCAGCCTCTGGAATCGGCTCATTGGAGCGGAATATTTTTAGTTTCGCTGTTCTCACCCCGAAGAGCAGCTTGTTGTCCATTTTTTGCAATGGCCCAATACTTTCTTCGTTAAGCCTCAGAAGGTACGAAGAACTCTGCGCGCCCTCTAGAGGCTTTTCTGAACGAATGACTACCCAGTCACCCATGGGTATTTCTGGATTCTGCCGTTGCAGGAAGCGGATCAACTTGTCGCTATCCACAGCCATCTTCGGCAGCCAAATGCGGGCCCTGGGTTTCCTAGGTACCTCCTCGGCAGGGATTNTATTCATCAACTTCAAGTTGACGACTGTAGTATCCGGTGAGCTGAAGTTGGAACATAAGAAAGCTTTAATATGTTTTTTAACCAATACACACGCGCGGGGTTTACCTGATATACTAGTGTAGAAGAGGTTATAGCGGGCGTCAGTGAGTTCCTTAACCTCTAGGTCCCTTACCCAAGGTTCCTGTATCAACGAGATGTCGATGTCTTCCTCCCTTAGGAAGACCAGGAGCTTGTCCGAGGCAGCCTTAGAGTGCCTAAGATTTGCCTGGACCACCTTCATCGACGTTCTCGGCATTGTTAACTGGCCCTGTGCCTGCCAGCACCTGGTTGGCATCTTCAGCGACCTCTTCGTTCGCGGTAACCTTGAGGTTCATATCGCCCAACATCTGGTTGGCATCCTCGATATCAGCCGCTGGAATCGGCTCATTGGAGCGGAATATTTTTAGTTTCGCTGTTCTCACCCCAAAGAGCAGCTTGTTGTCCATTTTTTTCAATGGCTCAATACTTTCTTCGTTGAGCCTCAGAAGGTACGAAGAACTCTGCGCGCCCTCTAGAGGCTTTTCTGCACGAATGACTACTCAGTCACTCATGGGTATTTCTGGATTTTGCCGTTGCAGGAAGCGCATCAACTTGTCGCTGTCCATAGCCATCTTCGGCAGCCAAATGCGGGCCCTGGGTCTCCTAGGTACCTCCTCGGCAGGGATTAGTTTCAGCTTCAAACCCTCCCAGTCGTTGCCGAGCTCGGCTACGCACTTGCCGAGGAATTCCCTAGAGAACTCATCTCTACATTTGAAAATCCGGCAACTCCTCAGGGACTCACTGGAGTCAAATCCTGGAATAGGGTTGTCCGGATTTTCAAGCAGGTAGTCGCCCACCCGTTCAGAGAGTTTTGACTCGATCTCGACCCACCTCTCCTGAACGGGCTTACCGCTGCCTGTGGCTTCGTCGACAAGCGTGACCTGAAGGTGATCCCTGGCCACCTCACAGTACTATCGTTTCGCCAACGTTTCTTCTTGCTGGAGCCTGCTTTTTGTGTCCGCCCTTTTTTCAGCCGGTTCTGTTGTAGACTCCTCCTTAGGTCTACTTCGTTTACCTGCCACAGGCTTCCTGGTTGGTTTTGAAGTAAGGTACCTCCTGTACTCCTCCACCACCTCATTGCACCNTATTGCACCTGCGACTGTCTTCTTCATCCTTGGGGTGTACCGTACCGGCCGCTGCATTCTTGGCAATCTTGTCAAGAATGAAGACAGCCCTGTTGTACCTCGACCTGTTTTTATTATTGTTTTTGTTCATTGTTTTTTGTTCCCACGAGTATGCTCGGAAGAGGTGGTCCACCCCGTGGTAAGGCACTTATACAACCGACCTTGCCCGGGCATCGGAGGGGACCGTTAGCGACCAGTTCTTTAAGCGCTACTGGCCATTCATCCATCGGCACGGGTACCTCAACACCACTGGCTTAAAGTGCTTTCCAGAGGAGGGAAAAGGGGAGAGTGGTCGGCACTCAATAGGTGGGATGATAGCTAAGGGGGGGGAGGGCGGTTAAAGGAATCTGTTGGGTTGGGGAACGTCGGTGCGGGCGTCTGCGCATGGGAGCTGCAGCCCACGGCCGCCACCCGAACTACGGGTGAGCAGCCGCAGACTCCANGCTACTGGCCATTCATCCACCGGCACGGGTACCTCAACACCACTGGCTTAAAGTGCTTTCCAGAGGAGGGAAAAGGGGAGAGTGGTCGGCAATATATAGGTGGGGTGATAGGTAAGGGGGGGGGGGCGGTTAAAGGAATCGGTTGGGTTGGGGGAACGTAGGTGCGGGCGTCTGCGCATGGGAGCTGCAGCCCACGGCCGCCACACGAACTACGGGTGAGCAGCCGCAGACTCCAGTCCTATACCCAGTACTCCTCTTGGTTCATGGTGCTGTGCCCCACTTAAGCCCCATACCCAGAGGCAAGGAGACCGACATGATGAGGAAATATAACATTCTTAAAAAATGCCGCGCTTAAGTTTAAACGAAAGTCTTTACAATCATATTTCCAAGTAACCTTAACTAATATATTATTTTTAATATTTTTATTGAGCTTTTGTACCACGATTGTTTATTAGGAAAAATTGAAAAAGCAACAAAGCCTAAGCGGTAGAAGTTATAGCAGCTATTTCGGAGATCACCACATCACCTCATCAGACTTTTTTTTCTAGAATTCAGCAGGGAAGCAGGGAAAAGAAGTCTGATGAGGAGATGTGGTGATCGCTTAGACTGTGTTGCTTTTTCAATTTTTCCTAATAAACAATCGTGGTACAAAGCCTCAATAAAAATATTAAAAATAAAATGTTAATAAGCCACAATAATATTGACAAATACTTAACTAATATAATTTTTCTTGAAGTATTCGAAAACAATAAAAAAACATGTGTTTTGCGACTTTGACTTTGAAATGATTATTAGATCAAATGATATGGCAATGGTGCTATTTTGTCGCAAGAAAGTTTCCATACAAAAGTAATCAGCTGTGCCGCAAGGTGGCAAATTTTCCAACAAATGCGACATTTGGAAGAACTTTGCGACGCTTCATGAATCCCACTAATATTCAAAATATTTCCCATCACCGTTTATTTTTGTTTAAAATATGGCTCATTCTATAACAAAAACCAAATAAATCAATCTTGCAAACTTTTGTACAAAATTCACAAAAATTAATCAAACTTTAAAAAATTTGTATCTAAACTTCAAACTTTTTAATTCGAATTTTGAAGAAAATTTTCCAGTATCCACTTTCACTAGCAAATTTTCATATAAAAAGGGCAGCTATCACTTATATTTTCATAGATATACGATCGCAATGTTCACGTGTATTTTTCATACATTACATATATTTTATTTTATTTTTTAACAATATAAGATTGTTGAACATCCCTTCATTTTAGTGTATTTAATTTTCTAACATCTGGTAACACCTTTCTGTTCTCCATTACAGCCCGTCTCCACAGGCAAAAGTTTTTGCCTACCAACTGTCATTTTTATTGCCTGATAAACAGACTTCTTTTTTCTNGAATTATTAATCGCGTTTTATATTGTTAAAAAATAAAATAAAATACTGTCGATTTCACTAAAATTGTCCCAATTTTACTTTGCATTTGGCACAGCAAAGATCAATTTATTTCTACACCATAGTAAATTTCTCCATCCCGTCTCAGCACGGAGTAAAAAGTTACCGATTGGCACACACCCTTAGTAAACAACATATTATTATATTATATATTATTATTGGTAAAAGTGCACTTTAGCGGAACCAGGCCAAAATTGATGAAAACAATCGGGAAGGGTATTAATCGACGAACTTTAAAGCGAATAACAATAATCCGAGAGGGGAAATTTATATTTTTAAATCATTAAAGAGTTATTTGCAGAAAACATTTGCACTTTTCGCACTATGTTTAGATGAATTTGACGCGAATAAATGAAGTAAATGAACTCAACACGTATTTATTAGTTTTTATACATTTGTGATGTTTTAAGTATACATTTTCGCGAAATTCTGTATTTAATTCCAATATTCCGGTGTTGAAAATCTGCACAAAAATATTGTGAAGTTAATATAAATAAGTTGGAGGAAAACTGGTGTTGCCACTCTATTAAAAATAAAATGGAGGAAAATTTCTGCTGCCACTCTATCAAAAAAGTACTTGTGCGTCCAACTCCTTTTTGCGTAGGCGGCCTTCGGCCGCACTCAAGGATTATAACCCTCACTACGTAGAATTCTCATTTCTGTGTTGCCAAAGAAGAGGGGCTGAACACCTTTTGCAGATAACACCTTTCTGCGTAAGAGGTCTTCGGCCGCACTTAAGGATTATAACCCTCACTACGTAGAATTCTCCTTTATGTGCTGCCAAAGAAGAGGGACTGAACACCTTCGGCCGCACTTAGGGATTATATCCCTCACTACGTAGAAATCTCCCATTTGCGTGCGAAGAAAAGGAATAGCAATCCCCTTCTTTTCACAAAAGTATATTTCTTGTATTTTTAAAGAAAGAGTGGCAGCAGCACATCTCCTCATCAGACTTCTTCAGTGGGATTCGCTCCAACGACCATAGCTGACTAAGCCTACGCACTGTGCTAAGTTCGCCTTTTAAACTGTTGGTTCTTCTTCCCATGATTCAATAATACAAGGTTAGATAAATATTGACATTTGTATGAGTCGACTGCCTTGTAAAGTTGCATTTGAGAAGGAAAGAGAAAGCGGGTAACCACTTTTTCCCCTTTTGTGAAGAGGTAGTAGGAAAAGTAGTCTGGTAGTACTGAAATGCGTTTTATGTTTAAAAATTTAATTAAGTGTATGAAGCAGATTCCACTAATCTACACAATAGACAATTATCTTTTTTATGGTATAATAAACATGTCTTATAGTTATTAAAAATGCTTTAAATGAAGAATACGAGAATTTTGTTCACATAAAATTATGACCAAAGAAAAATATTATCGACAAATATTCCCAAATATTCAAAAAAAACCATGGTTTCATTGAAATTCCAGTAAGTATTAAACAAAATTAATGGAATTCAAACAAATCCTTTATTCAAAGGGACTATATGAAGAAATATAGAAATAGTAAAGATGCAAATGATATAATGCATATAAATTAATCTTTTAAAAATTATTATATTTGAGAGCCTTATGAGAAATCAGTAGTAGGAGAAAATGTACACAGACCTTTATTTACCTTTCAGCAAAAGCTGGTTATAATTAAAAAAAAAAAAACGTAAGGTAAAGTCGTCCTTGTCCATATGATTATCATGTGCTGAGAAATAGTTTTTGGCATTTTTTGACAAACGTATTATTTTGAGTTGTGACTCTTTAGAAGACGGTGTGCGATATTATAAAGGCACTTGCGCTACGATGATGTTGAGTTTGCGGTAAGGAAAAAGTTGTACCTGCGATCAAATTCGAATCCTAGAAGTGTGCAAGGGCTGCACTTGACCAACCCAAATGATCTTGACCTGCGCAAGAAAAAATAATTATTAAATAATCCATTTTCGCTTTTATGGGGTGGTATACTTACTTGTAAATATGCAAAGGCTGCATTTGACCAACCCAAAGGCTGCAGTGGTAAAAATACCTGATCCTAACCTGCACAAAAAAAAAATATTTATTAATATTTGTACTTTCACTTTTACTTGTAAGCAGTGCACGGACTGCTGGTGCACTTTATTGGTAGATCTACCAACTTTTTAGCTGTTTTTTATTTTCTACCATTTCTACCAACAAAGGCTTAAAATCTTCCAATATTTTCCCGAAAGAAAGCAAAGAGATTTATATGAACACCGTGTATACATATTTTATCATGGAACATACCTAAAATAAACATGAGGAGTTAACTTTGACCATAACCAACTGTTTACGGAAATATTTTTCGTTTGCAATACGTTTTTTCTGGGAGACTGCCAAAGGAATGGTGTGCAAACTTAAATCATTTCAAAACTAATTTTAAGCAAAAAATTTTGAAGTGCAGAGTAATAGTTTGTTTTATTGTAAAACAGGGCCAGAATCAAGACATCCGGGATCGAATCATATTCGAATCGGAATTTTCTTTACAGCTTTTGGTAGCGAATTCGCTTTTTCAGTTCAAAATGTATTTGAGAGAAAACAGCTGTTATTTTGTTTCATTCGATTCGAATCTTGTTTCATTCGATCACGGATGCCATGATTTGAGCCCACTTTTATTACTACATATTTATACCTTTTTTGTTGAATATTTTATTGTTTTATAAAGAAATACAATTTATTCGAAGGCGAATTCATATAATAAGGTGACAGCAAAAGTTCAAAAACAAAAATTCCACTAACAAATTTTACCCGTAATGACAATAAGAATTACAAAAAATACATCATTTTGACATTAAAAATCCCCAAGGCGAAAATTCAGCTGCTTTGATAACACCATCTTACCTGCATTAGCTTTCATTTATCCTAAATGAGTAAAAACTATATAATAATGTTTCTTTTAAAAAAATCTACCAACTTCTACCAATTTTTGTATGTAAAATCTACCAATATTAATTTTTACGAAGTCCGTGCACTGCTTGTAAGCATGCAACGGCTGCACTTGACCAAAGTAGTTCCGAGTGGACGGGCACACAGGGATCCTAGCAAGCAAAACTTATTTGCAACGGTTGCACTTGTTGTAAAACGCTACTTTTTGAATACAAATTATGAATAACTCCCATACTCTGCTAAGAAATATGTAAATTATTGTTTTAATTGAAAATATGAAAAATATTATTTTTGATTTTTTTGGCATACTTACTTGAATTCGCGCAATAAGAAAATGAATTTCCCCGAAACAATCGATGGAAATATCGACAGTGNCACAGGGATCCTAGCAAGCAAAACTTATTTGCAACGGTTGCACTTGTTGTAAAACGCTACTTTTTGAATACAAATTATGAATAACT
>NW_016159087.1:0-4878 GCF_001687245.7 Rhagoletis zephyria
GTTACAAAAAAAAGGGACTTCTCTTTATATAATTAGTATAGATTACAATTGCTAATTAAGCCATATGGCTTTATTTTGCTTTCAAATTTTTATGNCGTTCGCGAGATTACCTGTTACAAAAAAAAGGGACTTCTCTTTATATAATTAGTATAGATTACAATTGCTAATTAAGCCATATGGCTTTATTTTGCTTTCAAATTTTTATGTATTTAAACAATGGAAAAAGTTCGCAACAAAACTACTAAACCGCCTTGAACTACAACGTCACCTTAAACATGCAATTACTCTCCTTCGCGTCCAGCCGCGCCGCGCTCTGCCGTTCACACGCCGCATCGTGGCGCAGTGGGACGCGGGGGCCGCGAGCGCTGCGCGACTGGGCGCGGCGCGGTGCGGGGAGCCAGCAAATGTGTACCACCAGGTTATGCACTCGCAAAATTAAAACTTACCTAAGTACATATATTTATTTTCCAATATCTAATAATTCCGGAAATATTCAATAATTATTTATTTCATTTTATTAGTAATAATTTGTATCAATTTAAATAATTTAGTATCAACTTCACATATTTTTCACTTTTGCCTCAATTTAATTCAGTATCGACAACTGGTGAGAGCCTGTACACACACACATTTTACGTTAACAGAATCGAACAAAAAACCTTATTCAGAATGGAACAAAAAATATTAATTAAAATTTCAACAACACTTTACAATTTAATAATGAATTACACCAAACACATCATTTGGACGTAATATTCTCTACGGCGAAAAATTCAGATTCGCCGGTAACACCGCCTTATTAATTCGCCTTCAGAGTGTCATTTCAGAATATGGCTTTGTTAGTCATTTGCACAAATTTGAATATGACTCTCTGACCATCTGAAGTATGTTGACTTATACTTGCAACTATGTATATACTTGCTTCAACATGGGCTGGGAGTATTTAAGGGCCATAAGAATTGACATGCAAACTTGAATTCATTTTCTATATGCTGTAAATAAAATTATATCGAGATTTCAAGACATATGAAATAAGTTGAGAAGTCTCTTTTTACTAACTTTTTTAATAGATAAAAACGCATAATCAAGACCGCTGTTCAGCAGCCAGCCCTCCCGATTTATATATTAACAAACTAAGCTCACATTTTCAATCGATCTGAAGTATGCTGGGATTTTTCATCATGAGCTTTCCGTCTAGATGCTCTGGTAACACCACCTTGTATGAATTGGCCTTGGAACTAACATAATCCTTAAAAGTACTACATATATATTATATGCATTTCTTTGGTTTGAATTTTAAGGTTTTCGAAGCTTTAGAAAGGGTAAAAATAATTGGACTGAAATTGCATCTTTCAACTCTTTGCGTGTTCAGCATCATTTAGAGTTTGAACGTATTTTGAGATAAAATTAATTTACCTATTTTGAAGAAAGTGTATTTTCAATGTCCGTGAATCACCAAAACAAGAAATGCTACGTTCTGAATGCATTCTATAAAAATAATGAACTATTTTAAACTGAGAACTTCTGCCCCTCCGGCAGCCGAATTTGCACAAATTACAGTTGCTCATATTAAGTACAAGCAAACGAAAGCAAAAAGTAAGAAATAAACTTTGCTCATCACCATATGTTAACGTTCTTTGAATTTAGCTGAGCTCTTAACTCCAGTTAAGCTCTTGGTGGAAATGGGCTATAACTCACCGAATCCCACAATCCTCAATATATAACGATGAGATAGAGCAAAATTTTATTGGAATGTTACTACCATGTATGGGTACTAACGATTAGGCGTTGTTTGATTTGCTTCACGAAAATCAACTTTTAAATTCCCTGCAACCGAATTTACATATTCACGTTATTGCTGGTTGTACTAAATGATGTGCCAAATTTTTGTCGCCGTAAACTAAGCGATAACGAGAATTATGAACTCCTTGAAAAATGCTTCCAGCGAACGCTCCTTCTTAAGCTAAAATCATATTTACGAAGTAAATCTGGGGAACAAAGATTAAATGGTTTAGCTTTACTTAACATCCACAGAGATATAGAAGTTAAGAACGAAGAAATATTGAGTACAATTTGTTCTCTTAAAGACGAAGCAGTAGAGAAATGATGTTTAAAATTTTTTAATGCAAACATATGTAATCACTCGAATTTATAAAAAAAAAATGAAAATATAGATATATTGGATCGCCGAAACGCATATCTGGCGGAACTGATTAAATAAAAATAAAAATTTTTAAAAGCAATTTGTCTTATCTCAACTTAATTAAATGGAATTAACAATAACAACCACGCTGTCAAGCTTTAATAGCGGCGAATCAGCTGCACCTAATAGTAGAAGGTTGAATAAGGAAATGGATTAGCAACAAAAGCTTACGGGGTGTGCATAGCTCAGTGGTTAGCGCTTCTGACTTTGCATATCGATGACGCGGGTTCGATCCCTGCTGAAAGTCTAAAAAAAAGAAGTCTGATGATTAGATGTGGTAATAGCTTCCATTACTTCTACCGCTTAAGCATATATATTTTCCTAACAAACAAATCGTGGTACAAGGCTCAATAACACTATTGAAATTAAATAAATGCATTTTACAAAACAAAAGTTCCTACGTTCTTAGTGCCTTGGTTATATTTCACAGGGAGAATCGTAACAAATCGCGGCGGAAATGGCGTTGCCGGATATTTGCAATATCAGAAAAAAAATTAATTATAAATAAGCCGCAATAATGCAATTTCACTGAGAACGCATAAAAAAAATTAATTCGGAAAAAAATGTGCATAGGGTTACCACCATTTGCTTTTATGTGTTATCGCATCACTCAAGAACGGCTCAATGGATTTGCTTCGTTTTTATTTCATTTTGTGTCTTTCTGTCTGCAAGGAGAAAATTGGAAAATGATGTTGCCAGATATCTGCAATATCAGAAAAAAATAATAATTATAAATGGGTCGCAATAATGCCATTTTACTGAGAATGTATAAAAAAGATTAATTCAGAAAAAAATTTCCGTAGGGTTGTCACCATTCNATGTGTTATCGCATCACTCAAGAACGGCTCAATGGATTTGCTTCGTTTTTATTTCATTTTGTGTCTTTCTGTCTGCAAGGAGAAAATTGGAAAATGATGTTGCCAGATATCTGCAATATCAGAAAAAAATAATAATTATAAATGGGTCGCAATAATGCCATTTTACTGAGAATGTATAAAAAAGATTAATTCAGAAAAAAATTTCCGTAGGGTTGTCACCATTCAAAAAAAATTATATGTAAAAATGGATTGCTTTCGTGTGTTATCGCATAAGTCAAGAACGGCTCAAGGGATTTGCTTCACTTTTATTTCATTTCGTGTCTTTTTGTGTGTAAAATGAATGTAAAGAAAAAATTCGAAAACCGGTGTTGTCACATATTTCAAATATCAAAAAATATTAAATTTACAGAAGCCGCAATAATGTACATTACTGAGAATGCATAAACAAATTTAATAAAAAATGCGTGTGTAACACCGTACACATGATAGAAGTGAAACTTCTTAATAAATGTGTGAGTACCAGGTACCTGCTCACGAAATTGGATGTGTAAACATATGTTTACGGTTCGGCAAACCATTAGCCGATTTAGTTACGTACTTAGGGTTGGTTAGAAATCAAACAATAATTTCATTTCATCTTATTGATTTTCTGATATACATTCAATTTATTTATTTNTTGGATGTGTAAACATATGTTTACGGTTCGGCAAACCATTAGCCGATTTAGTTACGTACTNAAAAAATGCGTGTGTAACACCGTACACATGATAGAAGTGAAACTTCTTAATAAATGTGTGAGTACCAGGTACCTGCTCACGAAATTGGATGTGTAAACATATGTTTACGGTTCGGCAAACCATTAGCCGATTTAGTTACGTACTTAGGGTTGGTTAGAAATCAAACAATAATTTCATTTCATCTTATTGATTTTCTGATATACATTCAATTTATTTATTTATTTTGCGGTAACACCACCTTATATGAATTCGCGCTTCTAGCATCCATAGGACCGGGTCGTAATGGAAGCAATTGCATGTTTAACAAATAAATGAAAATGTTTATAATGCAATCAATAGATCCTTACAAATTCGCCATTACCAAGGCACTAAGTAACGTACGCACTTTTGTTTGCAAAATGTATTTATTTAAGTTGAAAGAAGACAAATTCCTTCCTTCCTTCTTCCAAGGCGAATTCATATATTCTTATCACGAATTCATATATTAATGTGGTATATAAGAGTATAAAAACATAAAATTACCTTATAAATTAAAAGCATAAGTATCACATGTATGCGTAGTCCAATTCACGAAATCATTTCATCGATCTGAGTAAAAACTAAGTGCATAAACTCTATTTCGCGTTAATTGAAATCATGAAATGGTGTTCATTCATTCAGTTTCTACTCAAACGCATGAAATGATTTCATGAATTGGCCTACGCATAATGGTAGTAAATGACAGAATGAATTACAACAAACACATCCTTTTGACATAATGCAAGCCGAAAACGTTGGTTCAAATCAATCCGCAATCAAGTTGGACGTTTTGCCCAAAAACATTGCAATTTTGCGAGCAGTCTCATTGTAAAATCTCATTTTTACAATTTCATAGTTTCGGCTTACATTTATAAAATTCAACGAAAGCACGTACCTATTTCGGCTGAGTTATCCATTTTCGGTTATTTAGTGTACAAAATAAACGCAAATTAAATGAGTTTGTACAACATGGCCATTAATGTAGCGATAAGTTGTACAACTTGCCAGAAAATCCAAATTTTTTGATCTTTCATACAACCAAGACATAAAATCATTCATAAAGCAAAACAACACCAAGTTGAACCAACGGTCGCTACGTTTA
>NW_016159087.1:5037-13273 GCF_001687245.7 Rhagoletis zephyria
GTACGCACTTTTGTTTGCAAAATGTATTTATTTAAGTTGAAAGAAGACAAATTCCTTCCTTCCTTCTTCCAAGGCGAATTCATATATTCTTATCACGAATTCATATATTAATGTGGTATGCAAGAGTATAAAAACATAAAATTACCTTATAAATTAAAAGCATAAGTATCACATGTATGCGTAGTCCAATTCACGAAATCATTTCATCGATCTGAGTAAAAACTAAGTGCATAAACTGTATTTCGCGTTAATTGAAATCATGAAATGGTGTTCATTCATTCAGTTTCTACTCAAACGCATGAAATGATTTCATGAATTGGCCTACGCATAATGGTAGTAAATGACAGAATGAATTACAACAAACACATCCATTTGACATAATGCAAGCCGAAAACGTTGGTTCAAATCCATCCGCAATCAAGTTGGACGTTTTGCCCAAAAACATTGCAATTTTGCGAGCAGTCTCATTGTAAAATCTTATTTATACAATTTCATAGTTTCGGCTTACATTTATAAAATTCAACGAAAGCACGTACCTATTTCGGCTGAGTTATCCATTTTTGGTTATTTAGTGTACAAAATAAACGCAAATTAAATAAGTTTGTACAACATGGACATTAATGTAGCGATAAGTTGTACAACTTGCCAGAAAATCCAAATTTTTTGATCTTTCATACAACCAAGACATAAAATCATTCATAAAGCAAAACAACACCAAGTTGAACCAACGGTCGCTACGTTTAACATCGGGCGAAAATTTCAACTGCTCCTGTAACACTACCTTATTTAAGTTGGCCTTGCTATCATCCTCACATATGTTCATCAGAGTATACCAACGAAGGACGAGTTAGTACAAGAAGATAGCAAAAGCACAAAACTACTCTAGAAAATTACACGCACAATTAAAAACATGAACAAATGTACAACAAACGCATAATTTTTGACAATCAGTTCGCATTTATATCAACGAGCAGCTGATTAGATTTGTTTTCGTTTGTACTACATATGTGCATATATACATGTACACAAACATATATACATACTTACAAATATATATTCAACCATTCAAACATATCTTCCTTCTCACTTATGTAACGTTTTCACCGTTTGACCGGTATAATTACGGGCCACTGCTTAATGGGAAGGCATGCTAGCAGAATGGGTTTGCCGGCTAATGATTTCTGCCGTGGTTGCCGCGACGAGGACGAAATCGAGAGTGTGGAATACTATCTCTGTCATTGCCCCGCCCTCATGTGGGCGAGAAGACGCTCATTTTACCACCACCGTTTTGATTGTCTTGCGGATCTTAGTGAAGCAGGCATTTACGAATTCTCGCGCTTTATAAACCTAACCAACTGGTTCCACTTCTAGGCGAACGGACGGGTTCGAATTCGAGCTCTCAATTGGTATCACAACGGACCCACTTGGTCTAAGTGTGCCTCTCTCCTATGTTGGATGAAGGCAGCCGCTTCAACCTAACCTAACCTAACGTTTTCAGTTTTAAAAATTTCACTCTCCATTTTTGCGATACCGCCGCCTAAGAAGTTTCAAAAAAATTGAATAGGGTTGCCACTAGAGGTATACGCCACCGAGCTACGCCGGCGCCGCCGCCGTTTTTTGTCATTCCTCATGCGCCGAAGCCGAGTTACGAAAATATCGCCGCGGAGGCGGCGGTAGCGGCTTTCGGCGCCTAAGGAATTTTTTACAAAATTTTCATGATATATGTTCATTGAAATACATCGCCTGAAGGAACTAAATACTACTAGTATAAAAACACAATTTTACGAAATGAAAATTACATTTTTAAAAGAGTTGTTTTTGCATAATTTGGGCCACTGGAAAATAATGTGATCTCCTTTACTTTTCCAAAAAGAGCATAACTCAGAAAAAACATAGGTAACATATTTTTCGATCCAAAGCGTTTATTACAGTTAAATCAGGGTCGAATACTGGTAATCTAACAATTTTTTTCTGCTGTAGACAATTCTTTTCAATACTACAACAATACTACTTTTTTATACACTTACTACAACAACAAGTTATATAACATCAAAAACTTTAACGCGAATATCTCCTCAATTATTGGAGATAAAACAAAGATAAGTCGATTCTCTTGTGTATTTTTAACATTTTAAACAGACTTTCAATAAAAAGCAAACACTTTATTTTGCTAATTTTTACATTCGTAAGTTGTTTTATTCTGGGGTCCCACATACGTATACAAGGACTAGGTGGCTGTGTGAAAATTACGTTAGCATTCCTTAGTGGTGGTCAAACCCCAGGAAGGTTTTGCTCCCTCTCATCGCAATGTTTTCTACACAGGGTTAAAGTACCCCCTTTTTGGTAATATGTAATTAGTATTCTTTTTCATACCATTCGGATCTCCTTAGAAAAATTTGGGGCTTAATATTTTGGTAGCAATTTTAACCATCTATAAGGCATTTTTTTAAACAGGGGATCAAAAAGGCCCGTTCTGGTTCGAGTTGATGGGTTGAACTTTTGGAAAAAAGTAGACCAACCTTGTTTTCAAAAATCGTAAGAACTCCGTAATTTAACAGAACAATTGATAAGATTATTGGAAAAATTTATTGATAGCGACATAAATTACCCCAATAACTTAACTTTTTAAATTTTTTTATTTCTTTAAATTTAAATAGAACATACGGATCTGCAGAGAACATAGAGAGCCATGTGTGTATGTATGTATATACCTCAGACCTTCTGTTCACCCATCGATCAGCGCCAGACACTCCACATTTTAATTCAAGTAGGGAGTAACGTAATTTAAATTTAAAACTAATTCAATGAATGAATTAAATAGAATTATACTCTTAATTCGTATGGCGAATGCCTAACGCTGACGAGATGGCATGATAAGATTAGTAGCCTCATGGCTCTTTTGAATCTACCTTATGCGCAGTAGCTCCGGCGTTTGAAGTTGACCACGCCGCCGTGCAAAGCCTGTCCGCGTAAACCTTTAGTTGCCACCACTCGACAAAAATCTTTACATATAAAAATAAATTGTTGTTCTTCCTTTTTTAATTTAATTTGTTTCTCTTTGTCTGTAGAAGGTTTGTAAAGAAAAAATTGAAAAACCGGTGTTGCCATATGTCTGAATTATCAAAAAAAAATAATAATTTTAATAAGCGGCAATAATTCTATTACACTGCGAATGTATGAAAACACTTAAAACAGAAAAAAATTTGCATAGGGTTGCCACCATTCGAATAAAATCTTATGTCACGGTGTTTGTCGTCAACTCCTCCGAAACGGCTTGACTGATTTGTATGAATTTTTTTGTGTATATTTTTAAATATATGAAATCGATCGCATATTCATGAAAAAAATGTATTTCTGTATGAATTTTTCATGCCACATATCTCTTAAAGCGTTCATGGTAGGGTACTGGAACTTGGTGTGGATATATATAAAATCAATTTAGAAAATGAGCGTGGGGAACAGGTCCAAAAGTGTATTTCATAGCGCTAAGTGAAGAAGGCGGGGCACCTACTATAAAAACCAAATTTTTCTTACTGCATATCTCTGGAAGTGTTCATGGTGGAGTACTGCAGCTTGGTAGGGATATATATGAAATCAATCGCATACTCATGAAAAAATTGATGTTATTGGAAAAGGGGCGTGGCACCTCACATACAAATTGAGTTTTTCATACTGCATATTTCTGGATGTGTTCATTGCAGTCAAGTACTATACTCAAATAAACCGAATTTTTCATACTGCACATCTCTGGAAGTACTCATGGTTGAGTACTGGAATAGTATATAGAGATATACGAGTATAGAGATATACGAAATCAATCGCATACTCTTAGAGAAAATTGGAGATATTTAAGAACGGGACACGGTGTCTTCCAAAAGGTACTGAAACTATTACCTATCTTTGGATGTATATATGTACATAAATATAATACTTCTGTTCGTGTGTTTTTGAGTGAATCCGATCTGGCTTATATTCGAGATACTTATGTATTTGTAACGGTAAGGGCAATACTATTGTAAAAAACAGCCGCCGGGTAACGCTGGGGTCGAGTTGTTATTAAAAATCGTCAAGTGCGAAAAAGTGGCGTGAATGTCCGATTACATTGATGTGCTGTACCACCAGTAAAAAAAATAATTTTGGGCGGTACGAAGTTCGCCGGGTCTGCTAGTTATATATAATTATTTCAGTTTATGCTTAGATATGTGCGTACTTACGTTTTCGCAGTAGTAAACTCTGTTGCAACAAAAACGATGCGGATTCGCTCCGACGGAATCGCACTGATGTGTGGATACCATGTGTGGATACCTTACATATAAATAAAAAATTATGATGGTTTTGGCGACTTTTTCACATCCTAATTTGTTAGTTATGCCGGCTCGAGAACACACTTTTTTGGAATTTTAATTTAAACACAGGTTTTTAATTTTCTCCAATATATTTATTTCGGTTACACCGCGGTAACCTTCTTCAGGGCAACTAGTGACAACAAAAACGTAAAATACATATAAACATATAACAGTTTTCATAATAATAATTAAACACTAAATACATACGTGGAGTTTTGTACTGTTTTCTTGTTTGCCAGTAAGTATCTATATAAGTGAGCGCAATTATCAGTATCCGTTTTGTAGTTCAGTTTTATGTTTGTCGGTGTGTTAGTTATATGGAGCATTTCTAAAATAAAGCGCTTGTTATAGTATATTTGTTTCTTAACATATAATTATCACTAATTTATGCTGGAAAGCGTTTCTTAACCCAAAAAATTTGCAGAAACTAATAGCTCTCTCTCGCTCTTAAATACGTTCTTATTATTCTGGCACTCCTGCTAATTTCTTCTTATAAAATTTTTAAATTTCAAATTGAATAAACAAAAATTCGCGCCAAATATTTTCAATACTCAAATACACCGCTCAGCTGTTTACTTGCTAGTTTCTGCTAGTTTTGCGTTTTTTTAATACGTTCTACGCTCTATGTGAACGTAATTCTGTCAATTTTACCATTCTTCTCCTTATCTGCTAGAAAAGAAAAGAAACAAAGCCTGTTACTCTTGTTGGAGAATCGTTGCTCCGTCGAAGTTCGGAGAGTGACCGCTGGTAGCACAGTGGGCCATGAGGGCTGTTTTTTTTTTGGAAATTTGCATTCTGACATTGTTTAAAATGAGATTTATATTGTGATAGTCTTGTTTTTAATTCTATATTTTGTTGAGCCTATATAAATACATATATGCTGTTACAAGACTCGTTGCTTCTGCCGTTGCAAGGAATTTTGTAAATTACGTTACTTTTTTCAGTTTTAGATATTTATACCCGAGCGCACTTGTGCACAAGGGTATATTAACTTTGTTCGCATAACGGTTGTTTGTAACAGCCAAAACGAATCGAGATAGATATGGACAAATGTATACATAAATGATCAGAATGAAAAGAGAAGTTGATTAAGCCATGTCTGTCTGTCCGTCCGTCCGTTCGTCGGTCTGTCCGTGTATACGATAACTCGAGCAAAAATTGAGATATGTGATATGTAAGTTGGCCTTTATTCAAGGTAGGTTGGTATTAAAAATGGGCGAAATCGGACTGTAACCACGCCCACTTCCCATATAACTCTACTTTCGAAAAATACAAGAACAGCGATATTTCAGTAAATTTTAGATGCAAATTGTTGAATATTAGTATGTGGAGTAGAATTGTGGTAAAAAAAATATTATTTTGAAATTTTTGAAATATGTGCGTGACTCCGCCCACTTATGATGAAATGCCATATCTCAGTAGCCGCTTTACCAATCCTTACCAAACTCGGTACGAGGCTTGGGTAGGGTCTTTGAAATAGGGCAATAATCACGCCCACCTGCCATATAACGGTAATTTACAGAAACACGAAAACTGCGATGAATCAGTAACTACTGGGGCTAATTCACTTAAAATCGACAGTTGCAATAACGACTTATCAAAAAATTAGAATATTATAAATTTTTGGATAATGGGCATGGCGCCGCCCACTTATGACCACAATTGTGTATATCGGTAACCGATTTATCAATTTCTACCAAACTCGGTGCACTTAATGACCTTGATATGGAAAAGCAATTTGTTGAAAATTATTCAAATCGGAATAAAATTACACCCGCTTCCCGTATAACGGTAAATTTCAGAAATACGAAAACTCCGATATTTCAATAACTGAGTACGCTAATTTACACCAAGTTAATAGTTACAACAATCTCCTAACAATAAATAACTGCTATAGACTTTTAGGAGTTGGGAGTAGCCCCGCCCACTTTATAACTACAAAGGTGTACCTCGGTAACCACTTAATCGATTTGTACCTAACTAGGTTCAATTACCTAACTAGGTTCAATTATATCATTAAGTATAACGCTGCATATTATCGAAAACGTTTGAAATCGATTAAACACCCCTACTTATTATGCAAAGGTAGTTCAGAGAAAGTTGAAACGACGATATTTGATATCTACGCCGGGTATATAAAGTTCGGTTTCGCCCGAACTTATACTTATTTACTTGTTTTGATTTGGTTCTGTTGAATGTGTTTGTGGGCCTATGGGCTATTTTTATTTCTTCATTATTGTAATAGTCTGATATTGCTAAGCGCTCTGATAAATGGGGGACATAATTTATTGATTTAAATGTTATAGGTTTTTTTGATATTCGTTGATGGTTTTCTAATTTAAATCTGCTCATTAATGTTTTCCTGATGTGTTCCGGAAAATCGTTGTTTTTAATTATATTATTACTTCATCCTCCATCTCCTTTTGGTATATTTTATCCCGAATTTGCAACATCCGTCATATACAGCTGATTGCTCTATTCAAAATCATCGTCTTGAGGTGTTTTGAATTGGAATTGATGATCCATCCTGATGAAGTTGGCTTCTTGTACAATTTTAACTTTAGTTGATTTCCTCTTCTGATTATAATGGAGTCAAGATAAGCAAATTTTCCGCCCTCTTCTAGTTCTATTGTGAATTTTATATTTCTGTCAAACGAATTTAGTGCGTCAAGTGTGTTTTTTATGTCGTTTTCGTTTATTATTACAAATAAGTCATTAACATATTTTGTAAGCAATCTCGGTGTTCACCGAATATGTTGATGACTTGTGCGTAAAAAAATACAATTAAGAAAAAAAAATTTAATTAACTTAAAATTACAATAAAAACTCTAAATAAAAAGTAAATAAAAACTAATAAAAATAAAACAAGTAAGAAAGTCTTAGTTCGGCGGAGCCGGACATTAAATACCCGGTGCAAGTTTTAAATATAGGTTTTTTACCTTTGCGAAAACTACCGCTAAATGGTTAGCAGGGGTGGTTTCCATATTAATGCTACTTCTTTGAAGGGATTTTTGTTAGTATCAATTTTGAGTAAATTAACGTCCTTAAATTTTGAAATATCGAAGTTTCTAGCATATCTGAAATTTACCGTTATATGAAAATTGGGTGTAATTTTAGTCCGCTTTCAGTTATTTTCAAAGTTTTGCTTTTGCGTGGCAAGTACAACAATCATACCGAGTTTGGAACAAATTGATCGAATGGTTACCGAGATAATCATATGTGGTCATAAGTAGGCCTATTTTCCAAAATTTTATCATAAACGTATTTTTTGCTCAAGAATTATTGCAAACATCAATTTTGAATCAATTAGCTTCTGTATTTACTGATTTATCGAAGATTTCGTGTTTCTCTAAATTACCGTTATATGTACGGTGACCATCCGTTCTGTTTTTTGCAGGACCGTACTGTTTTCAAAGGTCGGTCCTGCGTAGTTTTTCAAACCTGAAAAACCTGAAAATGTGCTGATTTTTTCCAAGTGTCCTGCATTTATCCCGCATTTTATTCGTTATTTTAAAATTATCGGACAATGGATGGATTTTTTCAAAAAAGTGTTTTTTGGTACTTTTCGTAGCTTTTCTTCAATATCTCATGAAAAAATCTCCCAATCAACGTAAGCGACTTACAGCTCGAAGGGTATTGATGTGCCTCTTACAAAATATATAACTTGTGGCGACTTCAATGAAAATTATTAGTGCTACAGGCGACCATTTGCATTTTGTCGTCAAAGTCGAAAAAAGTGAGATTTTCAATAAAATACGCAGTTTCATTTGATTATTATACCCGAGCGCACTTGTGCACAAGGGTATATTAATTTTGTTCACATAACGGTTGTTTGTAACAGCCAAAACGAATCGAGATAGATATAGACAAATGTATACATAAATGATCAG
>NW_016159087.1:13915-15965 GCF_001687245.7 Rhagoletis zephyria
TACCAAACTCGGTATGGTTATTGTACTTGCCACGTGTAAGCAAAACGTTGAAAATTATTGAAATCGGACTAAAATAACGGCCGATTCTCATATAACGGTAAATTTAAGAAATGCTTGAAACTTCAATATTTCGAAATTGAAGGACGCTAATTTACTCAAAATTGATACACCTCGTCTTACCATCTAGCGGAAGGTTTCGGAGGGGTGAAAAAACATATATTTAATACTTGCGCCGGGTATTTAATGTTCGGCTCCGCCCGAACTTAGACTTTCTTACTTGTTTTTTCTTTATTTTAAAAATTCTTTAAAGAAGATATATCATTACAGTAAATTTTGAGCCAAAGATAATAAAATCGGATTCGAAGTGTAGATGCTATGGAGCGCAATTTGCACAAATTATATATTTTTGTAAAGGGCACTTTGTAACTCGTCGTTTACGTCGATTCATGACGTCGATTTTTGACAAATAACTGCCAAAAGTACCAAAAAACAAAAAAAGGGTATTATTTTCGTTTTGAACGACTCAAAATTTGCCTAGAAAATAATCTTTTAAAGATTTTCACTTTTCGTGTAAGCTACTGTAATTATAATGTGTTTTACTATACTCTTATATCGATGAAGAAAACGTGATTCATTTTTTAAGTTTAAAATATATTAAGAATTTAGAATCATAAATACTCTTTTGATATTTTTATACTACGTAAATATATGTAGGCATGTTTTTGAAAAATTGTCCTTCATTTTGAATCCATATTTATGGTCACCGTAGTTATATGGGATGTGGCCGTGGTTATTGCCCGATTAAAAAAAAATTTCAACAATTTGGTATGTTTTACTTTGCCAAGTTTGAGAAAAATTGGTTCAGCGGTTACCAAGATATTATAAGTTGGCGTGGCTACGCCCATTTTCCAAAAATGTGTAATATTATTATTTTTCGTCTTAAAGTCATTGCAAATATAAATTTTGAGTGAATAAGCTTCACTAGTAACCAAAATATCGCAGTTATGGTATTTCTGAAAACCACCGTTATATGGGAGGTAGGCATGGTTATTGTCCGATTTTGGTCATTTTCAATACCATCCGCCTTACGCTTAAAGGAAGTACACACACCGAGTTTTGTTAAGATATCTCAATTTTTACTCGAGTTATCGTGTGCACAGACGGACGGGGATTTATTTTTTCATTCTTATCATTTATGTATACATTTGTCTCGATTTGCTTTGGCTGTTACAAACAACCGTTATACACCAGGAATCGAACCTTGGATCTCAGGAATACCACGACTGTGCTTTGCTTTGTCGGCCAATGCGATTGTTGGAGCGCCGCACAGTGGGAAATTTTGTATGGAGTTGCGGAATTAATTAATAACTGGAGTGATAATTAAGGTACCGCAATTAAAATAAATAGATGACCAAGAATGAACGGTGTGGAAAATCGGCTAAATCTGACAATAAACACGCCAACTTTTCATATAAATGAAATATGGAGGCGCAGAATTAATTTATAATTGGAATTAAGAAAAGAAAATTGAGGTATCTCAATAAAACTTAGGTAATAAGCTAACAGAAGACCAAGAATGGATAGTGTAGAAAATTGGCAAAATCGCACAATAATTACGCCCACTACTCATATACATAGTGGAAATATGAAAGCTAAGACACATATTTTAAAAATTTAATTTAAAATTTTTTAGTCCAATTTTTGACTGCTTCGAAGGTGTTGGATCTGTCACCTCCTAAATCTTTGATAATGCACCACAATCTGTGATACTGGACACCGGAAAACAATTCGCAAATGCGGCTCTTTGCTTTAGAGAATAACAATGGTTTTGATCTGTCGCAAATTATTTTAAGTTGTGAAGCTGAACTACGTCTTTTTATACCCGAGCGCACTTGTGCACAAGGGTATTATAACTTTGTTCACATAACGGTTGTTTGTAACAGGCAAAACGAATCGAGATAGATATAGACAAATGTATACATAAATGATCAGAATGAAAAGAGAAATCGATTAAGCGGTGACTGTCTGTCCGTCCGTCCGTCCGTCCGTC
>NW_016159087.1:15981-21778 GCF_001687245.7 Rhagoletis zephyria
AAAATTTTGAAAAATGGGCGTGGCACCGCCCACTTATGATCACATATATGTATCTCGGTAACCGTTCTAGCAATTTGTACCAAACTCGGTGTGGTTATTGTGCTTGCCACATAGAAGCAAAACGTTGAAAATTATTGAAATCGAACTAAAATTACGGCCCCTTTCCATGTAACAGTAAATTTCAGAAATACTTGAAACTTCAATATTTCGAAATTTAAGGACAATAATTTACTCAAAATGGATACAACCCGGTTTACCATGTAGCGGTAGCTTTCGGAAAGGTGAAAAACATATATTTAATACTTGCGCCGGGTATTTAATGTTCGGCTCCGCCCGAACTTAGACTTTCTTACTTGTTATTCATGATCTCAAAAAATATTGCACATGATTTAAAAGCAGATTTTGAAATAAAGTTTTGCCCATTTGAAATTATTTAAATGTACGTTTGCATACTTCATAAACCCTTTTTTAAGAAAAGCGAAGAAGAGTTAGAGTTTTAGAATTAAAAGAAGATAAAACACTGGAAATGCAACATAAAACTTTGCCATTGCTTGAATTCCGGTAACAAGGACCCGATTTAAAATATCCGCTGTTGAAAACAGCTGCGTGCCGTATATTTTCCATTTTTGGCACAACGCATAACTGTGAGTCTTTGTACCCTACAATGAAATTCGTAATGTCGAAATACCGTTAACAATTAGTTGCATTCAGCTTTTTTGTTCGCGTACGCAAAAAAAATTGCAAAGTAGGGGAAATTGAGAGAACAAAATGACATTTCATTTTGAGCTAGTTTCTGCTGGAAACATTTTTGCCAACAGCAATTTGCCAACAAGAAAACAGCTGGTCAAAAACAGCTGGTTGGAATTTGCGCAAATCCTTAAATTTAATTTGATGGTTTGGAAGTTAAAGTAGTAAAGTGCTACTAATTAAACTTGTAAGAAGTAAGTTATTATTCGTTTAGTCAGTGAACTGTGTCAGGATAAGACTTCGGGATTGGTTTTCTAACGTTTTCAATTTTATAATTTTGAATGTAAACAAAATTTCTATCAGCTCTTTATCAAACTTGCAAGTTTCTGAAAATTTTCTGTTCGCGTACTATTTTCGATATTTTTCCCTTGAGAGATGAGATTTCGCCGCAGCTTCGCTGTTGGACATTTTTTACTGGAGATTTTAAATGAACGTACCTATTGACTAGCCAACATTTAACAGAACTGTTACGAACGGCTGTAACTGATGTAAAACCAGATATTGAAAATTTTTCCAAAGGGATCTTTTGAATTTTCTTTAATATCTATCTCATGATAAAAACATAGTAAGGTAAAACCGTTCTCTCAATTCGTCAGCCATGATTTTTTTTTTGAAGTTTACCAACATTTTAAAATCATATAAAATTGAAAATAAAAAATTGAAATTGTTCGAAATTGTTGTTGCTTGAGATTGAAAATAAATATGTGTGTGTGAGTCTGTGAGTAAATTTAAAAATTAAATTGTTTGGAAACGACAAGAATTTTAAAAGTAACTCTCAGCGGTTCTACCTTACTATATTTTTATCATGATCTATCTTACGTACGTTAGAATAATAATAAAATTAATGTTTTTAATCTTATATATAAAAATAAGTGGACGTTTTTGGTGTGACCTCATAACTTGAGAACGCTTCACCGAATTCAACCAAATTTATGCGGCATATTCGATCTATAATGCAGATTGTTCATGCGAAGTTTTCCCGACTTCGGAAAAAAGGGCGTGGCACCACCCATACTAATTAAATATAAAAATAAGTGAACCTTTTTGGTGTGACCATATAACTTGAGAACGGCTTGACCGAATTCAACCAAATTTATGCGGCATATTCGGGCTATCATGCAGATGGTTTATGTGAAGTTTGCTTGAATGCGGAAAAGGGGGCGTGGCGCCTCTATTTTATATATAAAAATTAGTGAGGTAGCTTATAACTTGAGAACGGCTTCACCGAATTCAACCAAATTTATATAGCATATTCGGGCCATCATGCAGATATTTTATGTGGAGTTTGCCCAAATTTGGAAAAGGGGGCGTGGCATATGTGTCTTATGTATAAAAATAAGTACACGTTTTTTTTTTAAATTTATTTATTTATAAAATTGGCTTAAAGAGTAAATCTTGCAAGCTAATTGTAAAATAAAGCAATGGCATCGAGGCCTTACGCTTAATATGTGTGTATAGATTTACAGTACTTTTGTATGTTAAATTCTATGGTATAGGTTGGTAATTTTAAGGAATTTAGTGATTACGGATATTGAATCGGAAGTTGGGGAAGATAGGTGGCTCATTGGGTTTATGTTGCTGAAGACTTGTCTTCTGCGGGCGGAGTATATTGGGCAATGGAGGAGGATATGTGGTATGGTGATTTTTATGTCCGAGTTGCACGTGCATGTAGTTGGATTAGTGTTGGTCATGAGATGTCCGTGTGTAGAGTTTGTATGTCCAAGTCGAAGTCGTCCGAATTTTATGACGTCCAATCGAGTAACTTTGTTTGCTAATTCCATAGCCGGACAGATACAAATTACCCACCACACAGTTATTAATCTATTTGGCAGAAAGGACACGAATTTAAAATCCTTTTTGCTCCCCACCCTAAAATCCTTTGACGGCATAATTGGAAACGATACTCTTAAAGAGCTTCGTGCCACCATAAACATCCATGACGACTTCCTCACATTTGGCAATGGCATAAAAATCTATTAAATTAAACACTCTAACAATAGCCGATAAATCAGGAATGATAGAATACAAGATTGCGCCCATCAGAGAGGAGTTTTGAGAATAACTTTTGTGTGACGTCACACTGGTGCAATTGCGAGAGAGAAATGCCAACACGTGAGCAAGAATGGAAGAAGAAGAAAAAATGTTGCAAGGAAAACGTTGCACAAGTGTGACGTCATACAAACAACGATTCTGTCAAATTCACTGAGAGAGGAATAGCGGTACCGTGATGGGCGCAACCTCTACTCCTCTCAATCGTGCCTATAAATACCCAATCCCAGAAATCAACGAGGTAATCTCGCAACTGGGAAACAACACATATTTTTCTCTTCTTGATTTAAAGCGTGGTTTCCATCAGATTCCTCTGAACGAATCCGATATTGAGAAGGCAGCTTTTTCAATTAATAACGGTAAATATGAATTCACTCGACTTCCGTTCAGACTTAAAACGCACCCGCTATCTTCCAACGAGCGCTCGATGGCATCTTGAAGGAACACATTGGTAAAATATGTTACGTGTATATTCATTTCATTTCATTCATACTCTAATTTCATTTCATTTAGTTTTAGTCTATTACTTANGAGATTTTATTAAACTCTGTGAGGGCTCTATATATTGGTGCTAGAGTAAAGTAACTTGCCTTGACTGGAAGCATATAAAAAGGTAATTGAAAACGCAAAATTCTGTTTGGAACATTGAAACAAATCTGGTTAAGTAAAACAGGGCAATCAATATATCCATTAACCAGATCATATATAAGCATAAGTGACTGGATAAGTCTTCTACTTTCCAGTGATTTTACATCAATAAGCTTACAGAGAGAATTATAGGCCAGTAAAGGCTCAGAAAAGTTAAGCGGCTGTAGGGCAAAGCGAACAAATTTGCGCTGGACTCTTTCAATCCTACTAGCATAACAGCTACAGTATATTTTGCTTTGCTGCCTCTATGCTTAAGTGCACATTTAAGATACCTACCCCAAAATGCGCATCAAAAGCATTATTTTTAACATTTATAAGGAAACTGCTCCGATAGATGCATTCAACATATCTGCACATTGGCGATACCTGCCTTAAGAATTGTGCGACTAGTATCAATTATCAATGAAAGTATTACGTTTACCTGCACGGGCACTACAATTACCTAACTTTACAACCTTTTATTTATTTTGCTCATCTCGCAGAACAACGAAAATGGCTATCAATTTATGTAGTTATATAGATAATTAGATAACGTTCGGTAAAAATTTCGCTTGCAGTAGTTTCTACATGGTAAATGCTCCGCCAATATTTGGTTTCATAGGGACTCGGATACCTTCCTCATTGAAGTAGTAAAGAAAATTCGCTTAAGTGCCTTTTTCGGTTACGTGCACAAGTTTATCGTGCAAAGAAGGATGTGCAGCTAAGCAAAATATACTGTATATATTGGCTTCCGTATTATAGAGGCATACTCTAATTTAGAACGTACCAGCGCATTGAAAAGAGTTTTCCTGGTATAAGGATTTTTAAAATCCTTAGCATATCTACGCAGAAATGCTAAGTTGCTATACGCCTTCGGGAAAACATAATTAACATGATTTGTAAAATTGAAGCCCGAGTCAAACGCAACACCCAGATCTAGAAAATCATTGACTGAGGTGAGTTTATGGTTTAAAATGCTATAATTCGAACTTATGATGTTTGAAGATCTAGAAAAGGTCATATATTAGCATTTATTAATGTTCAATGATAATTTATTTGCCCGACTCCAAATAATAAGATTATCCAGATCATGTTGTAGATAAAGTATATCAGAGACACAAGTAATTCTTTTAAAGAGTTTAAGGTCATCCGCGTAGAGCAGGAACTCGGAATATTTAAAACAGTTTCCAATATCGTTTATGAATAAAACAAATAACAGAGGGCCAAGGACACTACCTTGTGGTACACCGGAAATTGCAATAAAGCAGTTAGATATGATACCTACAATTTCATCAAACAACAATCGGTTCGAAAGATAAGATTTCAACCAGGACAAAAAGAAAGCTTATCTGTGACGACTATTTCAAAAAGTTTGGAGTATGCTGTTAATTTGGAAATAGGCCTATAATTTGAGACATTATTCCTACCTGCAGACTTAAAAACTGGGGTAATGGATGCAATCTTCCAACGATAAATAAATATGCCTAATGAGAAAGAAAGATTAAAAATTATGCATAATGGGGACAGATGGATGAGATGCATTGCTTTAAAAAATATGAAGAAAGACCATCATTATCACTTTTCATAGAAGATTTAAGACAGGAAATACCATTCGAGATATCTAACTCAGTAATAAAATTTACGGGAAATTTACGGAAGTATTAACAGACTCGTCAACTGAAACGAAATTCGATTTGAAAAACTCTGCAAAAAATTCACAGAATCTGTAAGAGACTGAGAGCTCTTCCCATTAAAATGCATACAAGTTGGAATGTTGGACCCACTCTTTTAGAGCGAATATAGTTCCAAAAGGCCTTGGGGTTTACTTTCAGCTCAGACTCAAATCTATTTACATATTTATTATATAGAAATTTGTCTAAGACGTTAAATTGCTTCATATAATAGGAGTATTTATCTTTAAAGCTAAGATGTTGCGTTCCTTATACAGCTTGTAGTATTTATTCCTTTTGTTTTTTAAAGCTTTAAGGTTTTTAGTATACCACGGGAGTTTATAAAGTCGAGGCGGTAGAGGTGAAAGTTTATTAGTGAATAATTCAGTCAATTTATGTAGAAAAGATTCAAAGCACAAAGAGACATCTTGCGAATTCAGAATAGTCTTCCAGTTTACCTCAGAAATAGCAGCATTTAATTCATTAAAATCGGCACCACGAAAGTCGAAAGAGTCACGATTTTTAACTTCAATAGAAACAAGTAAGAAAGTCTAAGTTCGGGCGGAGCCGAACATTAAATACCCGGCGCAAGTATTAAATATATGTTTTTCACCTTTCCGAAAGCTACCGCTACATGGTAAACCGGGGTGTATCCATTTTGAGTAAATTATTGTCCTTAAATTTCGAAATATTGAAGTTTCAAG
>NW_016159087.1:22056-44780 GCF_001687245.7 Rhagoletis zephyria
AAACCTCCGAGTGTATTTCTGCCATGAAAAACAGCTTCTCATAAAAATACAATCGCCGTTCGGAGTCGGCGTAAAACTGTAGGTCCCTCCGCTTTGTGTGACAACATCAAGGCGCACGCCGCAAATCAGAGGAGAAGCTCGGTCAAACACTAACATATGTGTAAGCGCCAATCTATTATTATTATTATCCGATTATTAGTCCGAGCTAAGCCAGGTTTAAACAGATACATAAATATCATATCCAGCTCGCGAGGTCGCTAAATATACCTCCTTCGTTTTAGTGCGCATTCCAGACATATTTTGGAAATAGATTTTGAGATTACGAGATTTGCAATTTATATCTACAGAGCTATTTGGTCGGTTCAGTGGTACCTTCCCTTTGAAAAAATTTAAACGGGCGAATACTAGTTCCCGAAGGCCATACATTGGGATTCAAAATCTTCTCATAAGATGACGGCAAAACTTCAAATTTAAAATTTACACTGCGAATGTTATCGAGAGATGAACCTTTCTTTACAAGTTTGAAACATGCAAGATGTTTGCTATCGCCGCCAGAATTTTTTGATACATAAGCAATGATACTATCTGCAGTCACGGTTGGCTTAAAAGCCGATACATGCACCCACTTCTTGTTGAAAACAACATCAAGTTCGTCATTATCATTATTAGGTCCATTCTTTTGCAACCGAGCTACAAAAGAACACTCACTTAAATGACGAAATACACGCAAAGCAACACCACAAACTCGGCTATTTATCCGAGTTCAGCCAGGTCGGTTAAAAAATACGCGACCTGAAGAGTAGTGTTGTTAAGTGAAAAAACTGCTCTATTGTGAATTGTTACTGGGAAATTGGAGAGGGAAATTTTTGTTTTCGTATATACATGATTTATATTTTAAATTAGTATATATATTATGCAAATACCTCGCATAATAACTAATTTCTATTGTTTCTTGTGTCTAAATCCCGTTAAACTAATCACATGTTTCTTGCCAGCTACCAGCAGAGTTGCTTAAGTAGCTAAAAGGAAATTTTACCCGAGTTGAACGTTCTTTTGTCGCTCGCTTACAAAAAAATACAGCTATTATTATTTCCAACAACTAAAATACGACGCTTGGGTAATTTATTTCGTTGCACAGTATTCCTATCTTTTGACAAACACCAACTGCAGCCAATTGAGCCTTCTATGGGATAGTAGATGTAGACTGCGAACGGTTGAGAGCAGGTGCCGTACCAGTCACCGTCTCAGCGTTAGTATTAGCAGCAGCGTTGCCACAGACAAATTTTTTTTCCTACCAAAATTTCCTATCATAACCAACCAAAACCTACCAAACATTTTTTTGAGTTTTAATATTTGTTTTCGATGTCAAATTTTTTAAAAACATAGTCAACATAAACTAGTAAAACTAAAACACAACTAGATTAATAAAAACAAATTAACTGCGTATAACGATTCATTTTACTGTACAGACATATCCATATGTATATATGTATGTCTCTTTACACATACATACATATCGTAACTAGATACGAATAAAGACGCGAGCTCAAAAGTTGATACCGAAAAAAGAGGCGTAAAAAAATTTCGGCGAAGAAAGACTCTTAACGTAGGTGACGGCAAATAAAGCCGCGTTAACCTCTTTGACAGTGAAGAAAGACCCATAAACTTATGTCCGCGGTCAACTATATTTTCGAGTGCGACAGTATTCTCCAGAACTCCCCAAAGAATTTTTCCGAGCTCTTTATTCGTGTCTAGTGACGATATTATTATTATATTCCGCCACAAAAAAATCTTGCGTACTTTTTACCAGACCCATCTACCGACATGTATTTCGACGTACATTAAATTATGAAAAACCGAAAAATAGCAATAGTCGCAATTTACTCGAAATTTTGTACAAGTCAAACGAAAGGTTAAAAGCACCTGCCACTTTTTTTGTGTGCCGGTACTATTATTCCGTGAGTCGCAGGTCCAAGTATCGGCACATTCAGAACAAAAAATTACACTGAAAATGGCACAACGCCGAAACCGGTTTGTCTCCAAACCAAATTTGACAAGGGATGATGGAAAATCGTTCCACATTACATCATACTCCTACCCTGTCGGAAACACCAACAACGAAAATGAGAACGGCACATGCAGTAATTCATTGATAGAAAAATATTTTCTATTAAAAAAAAAATATTATAATTGTCACAAGCATTTTCAATCTTGATAATTTATCAAGAAAATAGATTTAAACTTCTGTGCTAGAACTGGGAGTTCTTGATAAATGATCAAAAATTGACAAATTATAAAAATATTGAATTTATTAAGTACTCAGAACCGGGCTGTAAGTATATACATATTTGTTATCAGTGTTAGCAGTGTTATCTTATATATAAAAATAAGTGCACGTTTTTGGTGTGACCTCATAACTTGAGAACGCTTCACCGAATTCAACCAAATTTATGTGGCATATTCGATCTATCATGCAGATGGTTTATGCGAAGTTTGCCGGAATTCGGAAAAGGGGGCGTGGCACCACCCATACTAACTAAAATATAAAATTAAGTGAACGTTTTTGGCGTGACCATATAACTTGAGAAGGGCTTCACCGAATTCAACCAAATTTATGCGGCATATTCGGGCTATCATGCAGATGGTTTATGTGAAGTTTGCTTGAATGCGGAAAAGGGGGCGTGGCGCCTCTATTTTATATATAAAAATTTGTGAGTTAGCTTATAACTTGAGAACGGCTTCACCGAATTCAACCACATTTATATAGCATATTCGGCCCATCATGCAGATATTTTATGTGGAGTTTGCCCAAATTTGGAAAAGGGGGCGTGGCATATGTATCTCTTAGGTATAAAAATAAGTACTCGTTTTTGATGTGAGCTTATAACTTGAGAACGGCTTCACCGAATTCAACCAAATTTATACGGCATATTCAGGCTATGATGCAGATGGTTTATGTGAAGTTTGCCCAAATTCGTAAAGGGAGGTGTGACACCTCCCATACCAACTAAAATGTTTGTGTTGTATATCTCTTAAAATAATTGTCGTAGAGTACTGGAAATTGGTATAGAGGTATATCAAATAATTGCATACTCATGGAGAAAAATGGGCGGTATCGGAAAAGATAAAGAAGAAAAAAAAAGAAAAATAAGTGCAAGATTTCAACCAAATTTATACGACATAGTCGGGCTATTATGCAGATGGTTTGTGCTAAGTTTCCCCGAATTCGGAAATTTGTTGCATAGTTTCGCACGAAAAGTTTGAAAATGTAGTGGAAAATTGTTGCTATAATGTGCTGTGTTTATTTTTTCTTCAGATAAATTAAGTCAAGTATAAACATGGCTCCAAGTTTTTCAATAGGGATTTCGGTCTTTCTATTTTGGACTTTGGAGAATCAACACGAGTGTTTAATATAGTTCTTAATTCATATTTCATTTTATTTTTTCTTCAATTTCAATATGTTTGTACAAATTTGTTGCATCGTTTCGTACGAAAAGTTTGAGCACATTGGAAATTTTCCATGTAGGTATTTCTCCTCATTGATTTACAGTGAACAAAACCATTGTGGGTAATTGTGGCTATGTTGTGTTTTTTGGCTTCGAATGAAGTTTTTTCAAGTGCTTTTTTACTGTCGATTGTGAATTTCGTTTGATTACACAGGTTTACAAAAAAAAAAAGTGTGTGCATATTAAACCCAACCTATATGTCCCTATGTTATTCGACATGCTGAATGCGAATCCGAGGTCCGTTAGCCTCCATCACGTCAGGTTCGTGGTCATTTGAAGGTCAAGTAGGGAAAAATTCATTGAATAAACCTGAAAATTCAATATAATTCATCGGAATTTGACCTTGGGATGACCTGGGCATGACCGCCAGATGACCTTGAGGAATCAAGGGACCTCCATAGTCGGTTTCAGTGACAACGAAAACAATTTTTTTTTAAATTTTTATTGAATACATTTGATGTCCTATTTGACCTTCAACTGACCACGAACCTGACGCGGTGGAGACTAACGGACTTCGGATTCGCATTCAGCGTGTCGAATAACATAGGGATATATAGGTTTGGTTTAATATGCATAAGCTTTTTGTTTTTTGAAAACCTGTGTTATTTTTCAAATAGTGCGTTTACCATACGATTTATTGAATTCGTTCATATGCATTGAGTTTTTCGTTCGCTATTGAATAAAATGCCACGATCCATTCGTTCAAATATAGGCCGAAGTAAGCGTCTTGCGAACAAGACGTTATCGCAAGGAAGATTGCAAAATGTTGAGGAGCACCCCCAACAAAATGAAGTACGGCGTGCAGGACTTTTCATTCATTTTTTCAATATTTGGTGTTGAGAAGCACACCGGGGAACCGATAGTTTCTAGCAATAATTTTATTAAATTAAATGTTTGTTTTTGTTGTTTTTTGTGGCTCTTTGTAGCATTTAGAATTTACATGTGGCTCTTTTCGGCCTCGTCCTTGCCCACCCCTGTCATAAAGTAATGGTATGTATTAGGGATGTTGCGAATGTGGATGTCAAGAAACTAGCATAATAGTGAGATCGTTGTTTAAACAGCTCTTACAAGCCAAACCAGATGTATCAGGTTTTTCTAAAGCTTTTTAAAAAGAATTCTTCATTCTCATTCCTTTCATCTTCATCTTCATCTTCATCTTCATCTTCATCTTCATCTGCATCTTCATCTTCATCTTCATCTTCCTCTTCATCTTCATCTTCATCTTCATCTGCATCTTCATCTTCATCTTCATCTTCCTCTTCATCTTCATCTTCATCTTCATCTGCATCTTCATCTTCATCTTCATCTTCCTCTTCATCTTCATCTTCATCTTCATCTGCATCTTCATCTTCATCTTCATCTTCCTCTTCATCTTCATCTTCATCTTCATCTTCATCTTCATCTTTATCTACATTTTTCATTTGGATTTTTTTTTAACCATTTTTAAAATTTTTTATTTTTACATAAAAACATTGTCTATAATGTCAACTTTTAATACCCAAATGGGCGTAACGGGCTACTTATACGTATGGGCGCTAGATCGTCTAACGCTCGAGCAATATGATAAATAGAAATTGAAATATTATGAAATCGTATATTTTTGAAAGAGGAAAGGGGTGTAAAAAACAAAAACATTATGAATAAATCATATAAACTCTACTAAAGGGTCTGAAATTACGAAAATCCCTTTGTTGAACGTTCACATGGGAAATCTGTTTGCGATGGGATTCGAGGAAATTTTAAGAGACTAGCAGCTAGCAAGTCTTCAGCTCCCGACGTCACAATAAATTCTTACAGCCGAGGCCCTCTACCAATGAAGTAAGAATAATTTAGAGAAAAAGAAGGTGCCGTATGTTTCAAATGGGATCTCTGTAAAAAATAACTGCAACTAACTTTACAGTGGACTTTACTTCGACTATGACTACGTGCCAATTACTTTAATCCTATATTAAGATAGTTTAAAAGGTTAAATAACATCAAGTTAGGGAACTTCATATCCTTCTTAAACGAACCTTTAAGCCAATAAATAATTTTTTTCTTTTAAGTGTGTTGTTGGTTTTTTTAAACTATAATTTTATTATTCATTATGTTTATTTTTTTTACACATCTTTCCTTTTTCCTATTTTAATAAAAGGATTCACCTGGAAGCTACCATTGGAGGTCGAATATTCTTTTGCAATGAGTGTTGTTGATATTTCGGGTATAAAGGCATGAAATTTGTACGTTCCTGGAATATATTGTGTCTTTGCGAATCTATCATGAAGCTTTTGCTTAACTTCATTGTAGTCACTCTTGGACGCATACAGCACCTTGGTTTTCTCTAAATTATTCTTACCCCATTTTTTAGAGGGCCTCGGTTTAATTTATTGTGACGTCGGGAGCTGAAGACTTGCTCTAGCTGCTAGTCTCTTAAAATTTCCTCCCATCCCGTCCCAAGCAGATTTCCCATGTGAACTTGCTACAAAGTTCATTTCTGCCATTTCCTTGAAGGGATTTTCGTGTTTTCAGACCCTTTAATAAAGTTAATATGATTTATTCATATAGTTTTTGTTTTTTGCATACCTTTCCTCTTTCAAAAATATACAATTTCATAAAATTTCAATGTCTAGATGATCTAGAGTCCATACGCCTAAGTAGCCCATTACGCCCATTTGGGTACTCAAAGTTGACATTATAGGTAATGTTTTCATGTAAAAATACCAATTTTTTAAAATGGTATAATCATAAAAAAATTAAAAATCTTACTTATTTTTTTTTTGTTTTTATTAGGGCTGTGCGATTATTCGATTACTCGAGCAAGTTGGTTAATCAATTATTCGGTTAATCAATTACTCGAGTAATCAAGATTTTGATTACTCAAAACGATGATTAATCGAGTTACTTGAAATATGATTACTCAAAAAAAAATAATTTTGCTCGTTAAAAGAGTTTGCTTTGGAAAATGCTTATTTTCTTTTTTACATTCTGTATATGAAAAAAATTTTTCGTTTTAATTTTTGAAAACAGAAACGTTGTTTTCAAAGTATCAAGGAATCTTAACTACTTTATACATATGTAAAGAGTTGAAATGTTGATTACTCATTTTACTCGAAATGTTGATTAATCATTAAGCAACTTACACAAATATTTTTTTTTTTTTGGTTAATCAAAAATCTTGCTTACTCGAGTAACTGAACTTTTGAGTAATCATAATTTCCAAATAATCGAATAATGGAGTTATTTACTTTATGATTAATTAAAATTTTGAGTAATCAATTAATCGCACAGCCCTAGTTTTTATACATTAATGTAAAAAATGTATAATTAAAGCCCATAATAAGACGGAGAAATACATTTTTTTTCATTAAGCTTCATTAAAAGGTTTTCAAGATACAGTACTTTAAAGAAAGGTATGTATGACGTTTTCTTAAAATTTAAGCCCCGTGTAAATAGGCAACCCTACGTCATATCGGCAAAATATGCTGCACGTATATACATGTCACCTAGACCTTCAATCTCTTCAACTTTCACCCAAATCCTTAGACAACACAACAATTATTAAACTACAGAGTTGTAACGACAAAACTTAGACAAATTTTTCTCAATTTCACCAAAGTTAAAGTTCTATCCAGAATTACTGCGGACGACGGTAAAGCGGTCGGCAGTAAGTCAACAGCTGAATAGTTGCCTCAGTGAAAACCGTCATAGTAAAAACAATTGTGGCGCATGGCGGCTTCCGTCAGTCGTTATTTTGATTTGAAAATTATAATTAAAATTAAATATTTTTTCGGTCAAGGTATACTAATTAGCTAATTACTAATTAATGTATGCTTCATGCATACATAATAATAATAATAATAATAATAGACTGGCGCTAACACATATGATACTGTTTGGCCGAGGCGTCTCCTCCCATTTGTGCCGTGCGCCTTGATGTTGTCACACAAAGGGGAGGGACCTACAGTTTTACGCCAACTCCGAACGGCGATTCTATTTTTATGAGAAGCTGTTTTTCATGGCAGAAATACACTCGGAGGTTTGCCATTGCCTGGCGAGGGGCGACCGCTGTTAAGAAAAAACCTTTCTCCAATTTTTTTGCGATGTTGTTTTGACCAGGGCTTGAACTCAGGCCCTGAGGAGTGGAAGCACGCACTACTTACCACTACACTACATATATATAAATTCATCGCTCGAATAGTTTGTGGGAAAAAACAGGAGGGAGATGAATGATGCCAAAGTTTTGCAATTTTGTTGCCACTGAAATTTTTTTTCTCCGACCAAATTTCAGACCAAAACCGAAAACAACCGCCCAAAAAAAGTCACACAAGAATTCACAGCTTTTTAACCCTAGAATACTAACCTTATTTTTTATTCCTCTAATACTAACGTTCGCCTGTGAGGCTTCTTTGAAAAAAAGTACAAATTTTGTCTTTTTAAAACCTTAAATTTATTCAAAAAAATGGTCTTAAATATATTTCATACCTATCTTTTCATCTTTTTGAAAGGGGTAATTTTAAAAAATAAATATTTTAAAGCGAACGAACTCAAACAATCCATAAATTATCTTAGAGGTATTCGTATTTACTTTCACACTTAAAAGGAATTAATTGTTTATCTTTTCTATTGTGACTTGTACCTACAAATGAAATCGACTTTTTTGTATCACATTGGGCCCTATGAATAAAAACTAAGCGATTGATTTTTCTGAAAATGTCAGACCTGTTACGTAAATTTATTTGAATAAATCAAGCAAAAGGTTTGAAATCTTAAGAAAAAGCAACTGTTTAGTTTTTTTTATTCATAAGGCCCATTCACTGAAATCTTCTTCCGAATTGTCCTCACTATCGCTTCCATTCAACGATATTTCTTCCAACCATTTTAGAACTTTTTCTTCATAGGTACCCCTCTCGAAAAGTAAAAAAAAAATTTAGTTCAAAAGAGAAAATAGTCAACCAACATGTTAAAAACTGAAATAAGTACAGCAAACAAAATTACCTTTACTACTAACGTTCGCCTGTCAGGCGTCAAGACGGCGTGCAACTCAGCCGCGCAGGGCCACTGTACAATGTGCGCCTGCTAACAACCTCGTACAGTGCTAAACTGAGTTGGCGTAAACGCTTACTTTGATCAGTGATCGGACTTCTATCACAATGTGGTAGATCTGCCAATTTTTAGAGCATCTAGCACATCTACCACACAAGGTCTGAAATCTACCACATATTCGCGTTATTGAGTACCTAGTTTTATTTTTCCTCGACATAATTTTCTTAATTTTAAGAGCAAAAATTGTCCAACACTAAACACTATATGGTAACAAGAATAATATAATACAAGTTTCCGCATTCCTGGCGGCGATGAAATTTCTCAAGTAAAAGTAAACAAACCCCTAATGGGAGGATAGAATAAACTGTAAAATAGTAAATTTTCTCAATAATAAATTTTTTGACAGGAAACGCGGTGTTATTATGTTAAATTGCAAAATACATAATTATTTATAAAAAGAATTAATAGCGAAAATGTTAAAAGACTGCGATTTTTGTGAAAGTAGCATCTAAAGTTTCTGAGGCGTTGTCTGTTACTTTTACTTGAGAATTGTCAAAATCGGGAAATCCCAAGTAGTGGTTTCTGTAACGTGCCACATTTGTTCGCTACATCGTGATGTGATAAAAAGAAAAGCTGGCAGCACTCCGCAAGGTTGCAAAATATGTTCGAAAAATATCTTGATATGGAAGCTTTACACTGTCAAGGAAATAAATTGCCAAAACTCAACGCAATTTTTGGAAACTTCAATCTTGCACTTTAATATACTAAAATTAAATTAAAGTCAAATTAAAACCTTTGCAATTTAAGGGAAGCCTTGCAGAATTTTTTTAATGATTGTACAATGTTTGAACCAAAACCTGAGATGTGCCACATTTTTTTGAAATCTACCAAATTTTTTTCCAGATTCTACCACACAGAATTTTTTTATTGAAATCTAANGAACGAACTCAAACAATCCATAAATTATCTTAGAGGTATTCGTATTTACTTTCACACTTAAAAGGAATTAATTGTTTATCTTTTCTATTGTGACTTGTACCTACAAATGAAATCGACTTTTTTGTATCACATTGGGCCCTATGAATAAAAACTAAGCGATTGATTTTTCTGAAAATGTCAGACCTGTTACGTAAATTTATTTGAATAAATCAAGCAAAAGGTTTGAAATCTTAAGAAAAAGCAACTGTTTAGTTTTTTTTATTCATAAGGCCCATTCACTGAAATCTTCTTCCGAATTGTCCTCACTATCGCTTCCATTCAACGATATTTCTTCCAACCATTTTAGAACTTTTTCTTCATAGGTACCCCTCTCGAAAAGTAAAAAAAAAATTTAGTTCAAAAGAGAAAATAGTCAACCAACATGTTAAAAACTGAAATAAGTACAGCAAACAAAATTACCTTTACTACTAACGTTCGCCTGTCAGGCGTCAAGACGGCGTGCAACTCAGCCGCGCAGGGCCACTGTACAATGTGCGCCTGCTAACAACCTCGTACAGTGCTAAACTGAGTTGGCGTAAACGCTTACTTTGATCAGTGATCGGACTTCTATCACAATGTGGTAGATCTGCCAATTTTTAGAGCATCTAGCACATCTACCACACAAGGTCTGAAATCTACCACATATTCGCGTTATTGAGTACCTAGTTTTATTTTTCCTCGACATAATTTTCTTAATTTTAAGAGCAAAAATTGTCCAACACTAAACACTATATGGTAACAAGAATAATATAATACAAGTTTCCGCATTCCTGGCGGCGATGAAATTTCTCAAGTAAAAGTAAACAAACCCCTAATGGGAGGATAGAATAAACTGTAAAATAGTAAATTTTCTCAATAATAAATTTTTTGACAGGAAACGCGGTGTTATTATGTTAAATTGCAAAATACATAATTATTTATAAAAAGAATTAATAGCGAAAATGTTAAAAGACTGCGATTTTTGTGAAAGTAGCATCTAAAGTTTCTGAGGCGTTGTCTGTTACTTTTACTTGAGAATTGTCAAAATCGGGAAATCCCAAGTAGTGGTTTCTGTAACGTGCCACATTTGTTCGCTACATCGTGATGTGATAAAAAGAAAAGCTGGCAGCACTCCGCAAGGTTGCAAAATATGTTCGAAAAATATCTTGATATGGAAGCTTTACACTGTCAAGGAAATAAATTGCCAAAACTCAACGCAATTTTTGGAAACTTCAATCTTGCACTTTAATATACTAAAATTAAATTAAAGTCAAATTAAAACCTTTGCAATTTAAGGGAAGCCTTGCAGAATTTTTTTAATGATTGTACAATGTTTGAACCAAAACCTGAGATGTGCCACATTTTTTTGAAATCTACCAAATTTTTTTCCAGATTCTACCACACAGAATTTTTTTATTGAAATCTAACAAATACATATGAAGTAAACATTTTTGTCGTCCTATATTGTCGATTCGTCCCTATGTGCAGAGGCGGTCTTTTTATTACAAGCTTTTATTTAACTTCCTCATCCCGCGGAAATTTCCAATCGTTTTTAAACTAAATTCCCGTCAAGCTAGATATTGTAAATCTTCAGAATAGTTNAAAATTACCTTTACTACTAACGTTCGCCTGTCAGGCGTCAAGACGGCGTGCAACTCAGCCGCGCAGGGCCACTGTACAATGTGCGCCTGCTAACAACCTCGTACAGTGCTAAACTGAGTTGGCGTAAACGCTTACTTTGATCAGTGATCGGACTTCTATCACAATGTGGTAGATCTGCCAATTTTTAGAGCATCTAGCACATCTACCACACAAGGTCTGAAATCTACCACATATTCGCGTTATTGAGTACCTAGTTTTATTTTTCCTCGACATAATTTTCTTAATTTTAAGAGCAAAAATTGTCCAACACTAAACACTATATGGTAACAAGAATAATATAATACAAGTTTCCGCATTCCTGGCGGCGATGAAATTTCTCAAGTAAAAGTAAACAAACCCCTAATGGGAGGATAGAATAAACTGTAAAATAGTAAATTTTCTCAATAATAAATTTTTTGACAGGAAACGCGGTGTTATTATGTTAAATTGCAAAATACATAATTATTTATAAAAAGAATTAATAGCGAAAATGTTAAAAGACTGCGATTTTTGTGAAAGTAGCATCTAAAGTTTCTGAGGCGTTGTCTGTTACTTTTACTTGAGAATTGTCAAAATCGGGAAATCCCAAGTAGTGGTTTCTGTAACGTGCCACATTTGTTCGCTACATCGTGATGTGATAAAAAGAAAAGCTGGCAGCACTCCGCAAGGTTGCAAAATATGTTCGAAAAATATCTTGATATGGAAGCTTTACACTGTCAAGGAAATAAATTGCCAAAACTCAACGCAATTTTTGGAAACTTCAATCTTGCACTTTAATATACTAAAATTAAATTAAAGTCAAATTAAAACCTTTGCAATTTAAGGGAAGCCTTGCAGAATTTTTTTAATGATTGTACAATGTTTGAACCAAAACCTGAGATGTGCCACATTTTTTTGAAATCTACCAAATTTTTTTCCAGATTCTACCACACAGAATTTTTTTATTGAAATCTAACAAATACATATGAAGTAAACATTTTTGTCGTCCTATATTGTCGATTCGTCCCTATGTGCAGAGGCGGTCTTTTTATTACAAGCTTTTATTTAACTTCCTCATCCCGCGGAAATTTCCAATCGTTTTTAAACTAAATTCCCGTCAAGCTAGATATTGTAAATCTTCAGAATAGTTCCGATTAAGCATGGGTAACACTGCGCTGCGCAGCGCAATTGCGTTAACACCGTAGTCCGATCACTGACTTTGATCATTAAAATCGTTCCTGAAATATCGCGATATGTTTGCATTTCTATATGTAAAAAGTGGCATGTACACATGCAAATACATATCTTGTACAGTTTCATAAAAACTATACACAACGACAGTCGTCGGCTATCACTCGTAGAGTTCACACGTCGATTACTAGCGCGCAATAGTTTATATTAAGAGTTACTATCACATTGTAAAAACACGTGATTTTGTCTTCTCTTTTACGTGGCTTAACTCACTATTTAAGCTTACTTTCGAATTAAACAAGTATTGCACAAAGTTTTTCGTGTAAGCCACCATGGCCCTAGGGCCCCCAAAACTGGGTGATAATAGGTATACCCTATCATCACACTCCCCAAAAATCAAAAAAAGAAAAATAATCAAAAAAACTGATTTTCCTGAACAACCGAATGTTCAAGAGCAATCGCCAAAATTTATAGTTGTGTCCGCAAGTGCAAAAAATAAAACATTATCTGATTACTCTTGCTTCGTCGTTAACAGGGCACTGTACGCCATTAGCAAAGAGATCATAAAAATCCAACCCAAAAGAGATGGCAATCTTTTGGTGTTAGTGAAATCAAAAATAATAGCTGATCGCTTTGTACGCACTAAAGAGTTACCGGGAGTTTGTCCAATCGAGTGTAAATTACATGCAAATCTAAACACCGTAAAAGGTACAATTTATGCTCCGTGTCTAAATAATATACCAGAGCAAGAGATAATTAAAGAGCTCAACTCTCAAATCGTAACAGAGGTTTATAAATTAAAAAAAAAAATTTCAATGGTTCTTTTGTTCCTTTGATATCGGTAAAAAAATCGCTTTAATCAACTGCTACATCCCTCCACACCAAAATTTTCAAAGCAAAGAGTTGTTGGATATATTAAAAACATTTTTCACCCCAGTTATAATGCTAGGTGATTTCAATGCCTGGATCCCAATGTGGGGCTCCTCCTGGACCAACAGAAGAGGACAAACTACAAGAAACCTTATTGTCTTGAATGATGGTCTACCCACACACTTTTTTACCCACAAAACCTTCACCCATCCTGACATCATTCTTGCTTCCGCCTCCATCGCCCCAAAACTTTCCTCCCGCACATTAGATGACCTTCACAATAGTGACCATTTCCCTCTCATGACATCCCTATCCATTCCCAGCTGGTATCAAGTCAAGCCCCGGTCGAAATTTCTAACTGAAAAGGCCGATTGGAAACGATTTTATACCCTCGCGATTTCCTTGGAAAGCAGTCATCCTTTCTCTACAAACATCAACCCTGAAGCTTCAAAAATAAAAACAATTATCCGTTCTTCAGCCCACATGACAAACCCACAAACAAACACCAAAAAATTTTCCGCCAATTACCATACTGGTCCAACTCGTTAACATCATTAAGAAATAACAAGCAATCACTATTTTTTTTTTTTTTTTGCGGGCAGGGGGTCGAAAATGCATATTGCATCATCAAAGCTGTCGTCACAACAATGGTATGTCCGGAGACTAAAACACTCCCCCCGAATTGGAACCGTCGCCCACCCTCGGACCACTAATAGCATTGCTTCAGGGTGGCGTTCCATATTTCTCATTAACTAAGGTTCCCTCGGTGCACCTGCGTCCAGGTCCCGCTTCTTGACTCTAAGTAGGTATTCTGCATATTTAGCTATGTTCTTCCAGTTAGTTTCGCTATGTAGCATGGCTTGGATAACGTTATCTGGGTTAATTGGTCCTACCAGGTCTTGCAGATTATTGCGCTCGGCTTCCCATCTTTTGCATCCGAAGAAAGTGTGCTCGGCATCGTCTTCTTCTGCGTCGCTGTATATGCATGACGGCTCTTCGGCTTTTCCCATTCTATACAGGTATTTGCGAAAGTAACCATGCCCAGACAGCATTTGTGTAACGTAAAAGTTTACTTCGACATGTTCTCTTTGTGTCCAAAGTTTTAGGTCTTTTATTAGCCTGGCCGTCTATCGGCCGCGGCTTTCGTTTTGCCACCTATCTTGCCATAGTCTTAGTGTCTCGTTTCTTACTCTTTCCCTTTCGATGTCACTTGGTTTCGTTTGCGCCTTAAGCTCCCACATTTTCTTGCGCTCGGCTGCTAGTAGATCAATGGGAACCGTTCCGCTTATCACGAGTATTGCCTCGCCGGACACTGTACGGTACGCAGAGGCTACTCTTAAAGCTGCAGTGCGATGGGCTCTGGAGAGTATCTTGCAACGGTTATTTTTCTGTAGGGTGTCAGCCCAGATCTCCGCTCCGTATAGCAAAATATTCAAGGTTGTGGACATTAGAAGTTTTCTTTTACTTTGGGTCGGTCCACCAATATTGGCCATTAATCTGCTTAGATAAGCCGTTGCCTTTGCTGCTTTTGCGGCTGCGTGCTGCATTTGTGCCCAATACGTTAGCCTGGGGTCTAGCCTTACACCTAAGTACTTTATTACTCTTTGTGTCTTTAATGTAATGCCGGTCAGTTTCATGCTCACTTCTAAGGGAATATGCTTCTTAGTTAGGAGTATTAGCTCGGTTTTCTCTGCTGCAAGTTTAAGACCGTGTGAGTCGAGCCATGCCTGTGTTCTTATCATAGTCTGATTTAATTTGCGGCGAGCATCTTCGGTGTCTCGTGCGGTGATCACTGCGGCAATGTCGTCAGCGTAGCCTACTAAGTATGTGTCATCAGGCATCTCAAGGTTTAATATTCCATCGTAGCTGATGTTCCATAGGTCTGGCCCAAGAATGGAGCCTTGTGCTGCGCCCGACGTGATCGTCATTTGCCGGGGTCCATCGGTGGTATGGTATAATAACTCCCGGCCTTCTAGATAGCTTCTAACCATGAGTCTAAGGTACGTGGGTATGTTGTAGACTTCTTCTAGTGCGTGTATCATATTTTTCCATTTTGCGGTGTTGAGGGCGTTGCGAACGTCTAAGGTTGCAAGAAGGACTAGCTTTTTGTGTTGGTANACCCGTACTGTCTTGAGGAAAGTCCGCCGCCGCTGGCGATAGCCGCTTCTATTCTAGGTTTTAGCAGCCTTTCTAAGAGTTTTCCAGCTGTGTCCAGCATACATAGTGGTCGATACGCTGATGGTGAGTCAAGGTTTCCCTTTCCTTTGCTGATTAAGACGAGCTGCTGCCTTTTCCAAATTTCTGGGAATATTCCGTTCTTGAGGCAGGCATTGTACATGTTTAGAAGCACATGAGGGCGTTCTGCGGCGATTATTTTTAGAACTTCTCCTGGAATGCCGTCTGGGCCTGGAGCTTTCTTGGTCTTTATTATATTTGTGGCAGCCTTGAGTTCTTCTGCGTTGAATAGTGGTGCTTCTTGAGGAACGATGATAGGCTCAGCTTCTTTGGTTAACGCGTCATGCGTGGGAAAGAGTTCACTTACTATATGGTCCATTTTTTGAGCGCTAAGCTCTGGTGGTTTTGCCATGGCCCCAAGTTTTTTCATTACCACCTTATATCCGAGACCCCAGGGATTTCTGTTTATATCTTCACGCAGTTCTTCCCACTTTCTGTGCTTGCTGGCCTCGATTGCTCGTTTGAGTTCTTTTCTGGCAGCCTGGTATAGTTGTGCCTCTTCGATTGCAGCGCTCCTACGCCTGGCCCTGGTGTAAGTACGCCTCAGGTGGAGGCACGTTCGTCTGAGTTGAGCTATGTTTTCCGTCCACCAATATGCAGGTCTTTTGTGGCGATTGCTTCCGGTTTTTGGCATCGCTTTGTTACAGGCGCTGGAGATCATTTTCATTGTAATCTCTACTGTTTCCATAGTCGGATATAAAAATACTTGCTGGATCGTCTTCCGCTTTGAGTATTCCCTTTATGTATGCACCAGAAGACACCGCTGAGCAATTTGCCAAATCATGGTCTGATTATTCCCATGATTCCAATTTCCATTCCCACTTCAACACCTTAAAGAACAAAATCATTACATGATAATTTCTCCAACCCAACCCCTACACCGAAAGCAACCCTCATAGAATCCCCAAAATCATTAAATGAATTTGATTCCACTGTTGCAAAGCCCTCAGGAAAAACCCCTGGAAAACCGCCACTATTATCCCTGTACCGAAACCCAATAAATCTTCTAACCATGTAACGAACTTCCGTCCCATATCCTTACTCCTCTGTATGTCAAAAATCCTCGAAAAAATTGTTTCTGCCCGAATAATGTGGTACGCTAAAGAGAACGGACTACTGAGTCCTCACCAATTTGGCTTCCAAAAAGGCCTGGGCGTCACCGAACCTCTCTTATATTTTGAACATTTCGCATCTACAGCCTTAGCATCCGGCGACCATGTCTAAGCGATGAAAATTGATTTCGAAAAGGCGTTCGATAGAGTCGGCCCCCACATCGTACTTAGGCAACTTAAACGCTGAAAAATCGGAACCAAAATGTTTAACTTTGTCAAATCCTGTCAAACGGCTGTCATTTTATTTTAATCGTGTTTCATTCGATCACGGATGCCATGATTCGGGCCCATTTTTACGTTATTTCTTGAATGTTTTATTGGCATTAAATACAATTTATTCCAAGGTGAATTCATATAAGGTGATACCAGAAGTTCAAAAACAAAACGGCCACTAACAAATTTTACGCTTAATTACAATAAGAATTTCAACAAATACATAATTTTGACAATAAGAATCCCCAAGACTAAAATCCAGCTGCTCTGATAACACTACCTTACCTGAATTCACCTTCATTTAAAATATATATATATATGTGAGTAAAAACTATCTAAAATTGTTTCTTTCAAAAAAATCTACCAATTTCTACCAATTTTTGTATGTAAAATCTACCACTTTTAATTTTTTTGAAGTCCGCGCACTGGATATACAGCCTCTACAACGGTATACCGCAAGGCTCTCCACTTTCAGTTACCCTTTTCACAATTGCTTTCAGCGAAATCAGCTCAATTATTGCCTCTAGTGCGCACGTGGAACATTTTACCTATGCTGACGATATTTTAATTTTTTCTAAGTCGAAAGACCTTTTTCAAACATTTTAAATGAAATATGTAAGTGGCCAGAAGTATCTGGAGCCAACATCTCAGCAAGTAAATGTTCTACGTTCCACATATGCAGAAAAGGCAAATGCTCCTTCCCCACCATATCCTTTTCCAATGTACAAATCCCACACACTAACACACTAAAAATATTAGGTTTAATATTTGACAAAGGTCTAACATATAAGGAACACTGTAAAGCCATTAGAATAAGTTTGCTATCGAGACTCAATATTATTAAATTTTTATCCTCAAAACATTGTTATATTCATACACATACTCTTGTTAATATCACGAAAGCATTATTACTATCCAAAATCGATTTCGGACTTTGTATATACGGAAACTGTGCAAAAACCAACATAAAGCTCCTATACGCGCCCTATCATACCGCAGCTAGAAGAAGTATCCGAGCATTCCCGACATCGCCAACAAGAGCAATACTTGCTGAAGCTGGATTACCGGATATCGCACACAGAGTGAAGCGCAGCACGATGATGCTCATTCCGAAGCTGCTGCACTGCAGGAGGGAAATCCTACTTGTACAAGTCAACTCAGCTCTAACACACCCAAACAACAGCAGAAAACCATCTACGATCCAACGTTCTCTAACACTATCTCAGCAGTTAGGTATCATCTCGAAGCCTATGCTAGTACCAACCGCAACTTTTCCGCCAGGCTTCAACACCAAAACACTCTTCATCAACGACCTAATCAAGTATCCCAAAACATCAACTTCTTCGTAGGAATATCTGCAGTACTTCAGAGAGGCTGTTGATCCACTAGTGAACAAATGGGAGATTATTTATACGGATGGATCCAAATCTGACACCAGCAACACGTTTGCAGTCGTAAACGATCTTGGTGCCACTATCGCTGTTGGCGCATTACCATCGTATTGCTCGGTATTCACAGCCGAAGCAGCTGCCTTGCTTGAAGCAGTACTTTTTGCTTCCAAAACAGGAAACAAAACAATTATATGCAGCGACAGCAAATCAATTTTGGATGCTCTTAAGAACCACTTCAATGACATCCCAGTAATAACAAATATACGAAACATTTTGATCGCTAACAAAAGGAACATAAAAGTAATGTGGGTTCCTAGCCATATTGGAATTCGCGAAAATTAGTTAGCTGATAGCAGAGCAAAATAAGCCAGTCAAGAGCCCCTCCACCTTAGCAAGTATTTTATAAGCAAGGATATACACAAACTAATACAAGGGTTTATGCGTGAAAGCTCCACAAGTCAGTGGAACGATTATCAACACCATTATAAACGCTACAATCCAAATGGAACGAGAGCAATATATCCTATAAATATTCCGTGTTATAGTATAAAAAGGTTCTGGCGCCTCAGGATAGGGCACACGTTAACTACACACGCCTATCTCCTAAATGGCTCAGACAAACCCTCCTGCGCTTTCTGTAATTCAAGCGACTTCACGACAACACACCTGCTGGATATATGCCAGGAATTGGAGCAATGTAGAGCTTCCGTGTTCACAAACCGTGTTCCGAAACCGCCTGATATTTTAAAAAGCAAGGAAGATAGCAATATTCGCGCAATATGTAAATTTCTAGCAATAGCCTAACTATGGATCTAACCAAAACTTCTCTTTCTTCTCCAGCATTGTAAACTAAACATAAGCATATACATATATGTACAATACCATCCTCTAAAAATATCTCTCCTTTTCCCTACCGCGACACATCCTCAAAAAATCACACTTAAGATATCTATTAACCACAAGCATATTTCTATATTTAAACGAGTACATATAAGTACATTACCTTAGTAATCACTAAGCCGAAGGCCCTGGCAGCCAGTGCTTTAGTTTGTAAGTGTTACAATTATTTATGATTGTTACTCTTTTTTTAAAAAAAAAAAAAAACATATCTTGTGAAAACACTTCTAGCGAAAAAAAAGACCTCCGTACTGAAAAAAAAATCTATGTAATGCAGAATCTACACTAGGCACTATATGAGAATAATTTTATTAGCTATTGGACATTTAACAATACCCATATCATTCCGTTCATAAAAACAGTTATTGTATTTGTTCCCACATGGCATTTTTAAAATGGCTTAAACGGCATTTGCACGACAACCGAATCACGTGGCTCGCTCTCTCAATTACGAACGGCGAATCAACCTATTTACATACACAACACATTCGTGATTCACTTTGCATCTTTGCTTCTTGTTCTTTGCTTTTATTTATTGATAAATGTGTTGTTTATTGTGCATTTCAACGGTGGAGAAAAAACGTGTTGTAGTTAAATCAATAGTTTTAACGAATCTAGCTATTTTTTCAATGTTTGTGCTGGTGGGGATGTGTGTGGTCTATGTGTTTTGACAGCCGTTATCGATAAAAATTAGAGAAGACAACGATTTGTTCTTGATCACTCTAAAAATTTTGTATGGCGAATTACGTAATTCGGTTCGTAATTGGGGCGCCAATCACGAATGAGAGAGCGAATTACGAATGGGAGAGCGTCTCACTTGCCGTGGAAACATCGTTTCCAGTTTTTTTCATTTCAATGCCTGTCGCAAATTCGGTTTAAGAATTTATAAAATTTCTGATGGGTGGTCATAGAATAACCTTATCTCATATTTTTGTTTTTTTTTCAGAAGTTTTTACGGATTGTTAGCTATTTGAAAGCTTTTGAATAAATCTGGATATTGAAATCGTTATGGACAACGTACGTATGTTTTAAAAATTACTTAGAATAAAAGTTTTGTTTTTGAAAAAACTTAAGCAAAAGATGTTATTTGACACAATATATGAATCGATCTTGGGAGATCGATTTACTTTTTAACGATTTCTTCCTGCTTCGATTACTTTTATTTCGATTTAAATCAATTCAAAAAGTGATTTTTTTTTAATTCGATCTGCCATCTTTAATAGGAATATTGCCTTCGTTGCAATGAAAGGGGCGAATCGTAACAAATCTTGGCGAATTTGTAAGGATATATTGATTTTAGATTCTTCCGTTTTACATTTAGGGGATTTCCTTAAAGTCGTCAAGTCCTAAACCGTGTAAAACTCGTAAGTTTACGAGGCTTTTATGGGAACGCCCCTTTTGTGGAAAGGTGTAAATAGGTGCGTAAAGTGACTATTTGACAGATCAACCAGGATTTTGTTAAGCAATTTTTGTTTCGTAGTATTTTCCATAACATCCTGCCATCTTGTCTCTACCACTCTTTGGCTAAAATACAGTTAAAAATACCGAAAATTAGCAGAAAACCTAAGTCAATACAGTTAGTGGATGAAATTCATTTATTTTATTCGCGTATTATTTTTTAAATTTATTTTCATTATTTTATTATAGATTTCTTAAATTTGTTATGTATTTAAAAAACTGTGAATTGTTGTGTGAATTTTTTTTGGGCGGTTGTTTTCGGATATGGGCGGAAATTTGGTCGGAGAAAAAAAATGTCTGTGGTAACACTGGCCGTTACCCAAGACTCCACTCGGATTGGTTACCGCCTCCCGCACATGGGTTGCTCACGCCCAGAGTGCGCGAACGAGGACGCAAGAGTTTAGCCGCCAACTTCCATTTTTAGATATATTCAAAAATCTTAAAATTTGCTTTTTATCATTTTCCCGTTCTCTGCCCTTTCGTTTTCTTTTTTGATCATTTTTTCTTTTCAATGACATTACCCATCATCATCTTCTTACCGCCTCTTCTTTTTTTATGCCTTTCTCTCCCTAAAGCTAAATGTAGTGCATATTTATCTTTGGTTTCTTAAGTTTCTTCCTTTGCTCCGGCTTTCTATTTTAGGCATTAAAAAAATCGCACTTAAACGTTGGCGTGACGGGTGTGACCGAATATTTTCTATTACTAAATACTCGAATATTTAAAAGAAGTTCATAAAATTTCACTATATTATTAATTTCGGTCATTTTGTTATGGCTGTAAAGTATTTATTATGTCAAGCTATTTACAATTTTATTTAACCTTTTCAATGTTTACTTTGACGGGTGTGGCCAACAATTTTAATATTTCAATTAATCCACAAAACTCTTCTCATAAAACATACAATGTTGAAACTTCAACAAAAAGCAAACAAGAGTATAGTCTTTTCAGAGATAATGGTTTTCATTCATGATGAGAAAGGGAAGAAAAGAAATTGTAAAATAACAAGTAAAAAAGTCGGGCCCAGAAGAAACATTAGATACCCGGCGCATGTATTAAATATAGTTTTCTCACCTTTCCGAAAACTACCGCTACATGGTAAGCAGGGGGGGTTTTATCCCTATTTCAAACATCTTCAATATAGTTATATATTTATATTCAACAATTTATATTCATATGTGGGTGGTATCACGATCATTTTCCAAAATTCCATAATAATGTCACTTATTTTCAAGGGATTGTTGTTAGTATCAATTTTGTGTAAATTAGCGTCCTTAAATTTCGAAATATCGAAGATTCAAGCATTTCTGAACTTAACCGTTATATAAAAAGTGGGTATAATTTTAGTCCGATTTCAATAATTTTCAGCATTTTGCTTTTATTGTGGCAAACACAATAATCATTCCGAGTTTGGTACAAATTGCTCGAGCGGTTACCGAGATACACATATGTGGTCATAAGTGGGCGGTGCCACGCCAATTTTCCAAAATTTTATCATGAACGTATTTAATGGTAAACAGTTATTGCAAACATCAATTTAATAAATTAGCTTCGGTATTTACTGATTTATCGAATATTTCGTATTTCTCTAAGTTGCCGTTATATAGGATGTGGGCGTGGCTATTGTTCCATGTTAAAAATATTCAGCCGTTTGGTACGCTGTACCAAGACCAATAACTGCGCCAAGTTTGGAGGAAATTGGTGAAGCGGTTACCGAGATATACGCTATGCACATTTTCTAAAAATTTAAGATGTTCTTATTTTCGGTCTAAAAATCATTGCAAATATCAATTTTGAGTGAATAAGCTTCAGAAGTTACTAAAATATCGCAGTTTTCGTATTTCTGACAACTACCGTTATATGGGAGGTAGGCGTGGTTATTGTCCGATTTTTCCCATTTTCAATACCTTCTGTTCTACGCTGAAAAGAAGTATGTATGCATGTTAGCATGGCGCATGCACAAAACTTAGGTTTGACAACAAAATTCCTAAGTGCAAAACGACACCCTGTTGCACATACCTGCATTCACTAATTTCATCAGAAATACAACACCTAACAAACAAACAGGAATGCAGGTGGGAACCGCGCCATCAGCAAAACGGCAAGCTAACTTCATCAGCAATAGAACACCTAACATACAAACAAGAAGGAATGCGGCGATCGGTGGGAACCGCGCCGTCAGCAAAACAACAGCAGAACCAACGGCAGAAGCGGCAGCAGCGTAAGCTAGGTTTAGGAAATAATTATTTTTGTAA
>NW_016159087.1:49580-50750 GCF_001687245.7 Rhagoletis zephyria
AACATTTTAGCAACTACAAGTGCAGATACACCCAGAAAATTGTAGACGACATCAGCAGCGAACAGGAACAGGAAGAATTTATCCTAAGGGAACACCTGAGATCGCACAGGAGCGCAAAGGAGAATAAAATCCAGATCCTCGAAAAAAACTACTTCCCAGGAATGATAAATAAAATTAAACGACTCATTACCAACTGCACGGTGTGCAAAGAAAATAAATACGAGAGACACCCTAATAAGCCAAAACTAGCAGCAACTCCACTGCCGACTTTTCCGGGACATACAGTACACATAGATATTTTTTTAACAGAAGGCAAAAGGGTAATGACCGCTTTGGATAAATTCACAAAGTATGCGGTAACAAAGATGCTGAATAGCAGAGCCATAGAAGACGTTAGGAGACCCCTAAGGGACATTTTGTTTAACTTCGGCGTCCCAAGGATAGTGGTAATCGATAACGAGCCATCACTCAACTCCAACTCTATTATGTTCATGATGAAGGACGAATTGGGAATCGAAGTCTACACTACACCACCATACAGAAGTCAAGCAAACGGACAAGTGGAGAGATTCCACTCCACATTGACGGAGATAATGCGCTGCATCAAAGAAAACGGCGGACATAGAAACTTCGAAGAGCTTCTGGAAAGAGCGGTTTCGGAATATAACCACACCATCCATACAGTCACAGGAAAGAGACCGGTAGACTTGTTTTTTTCCAGGAACGTGACTTTCACCCCAGAGTACATAGAAAGGACACGACAAAACAACTTACAAAAACTTGCTGAAAAACAACGAAAGGACATCGAGCTCCACAACAAAAGTAAACACGAAATTAAGACATACTTACCAGGACAGATAATTTACGTTAAGAAAAATAGAAGATTAGGTACTAAACTAAGCAAACCATATACTAAGGAAATAGTTAGGGAAGATAGGAATAGTACAGTTATAACAGAGAAAGGACAGGTCATACACAAGAGCAGAATACGAAACTAACGCTTTTTGACATATCTCATTTCAGACTGTTACTGGTGCGACTGTGCCTCGCCGAGGTAAGGATACTTGACTATTCTAACGCGCAACTAGTTACGATAGAAAGAGGGACAGCCAAACTACAAACTGGAACATTTAGAATAATACATGAAATTGACATAGACAAATACAACTA
>NW_016159087.1:52311-54406 GCF_001687245.7 Rhagoletis zephyria
ATTCCTTTTGTTAACTTGGATGAGGCTCTCGAATTTTCCGAAGTAAAGGTAGCCACAAATAGTAAATTAATAATCTACATAATAAATTTACCCACAGTAGGACCCCAAATATGTAAATCAATAGACATAAGAGCGGTTAAGAAAAATAATACCATTAACAAAATTAATTTCAACTCATTACTAAATTGCGAGGAAACCCTGTATGGCATATTAAAACCCTGTAAAAAATACAATTTGCTCCAAATATGTGTTAGAAGTAGTGTATTAGATATAAGTAGGGATAACTGTATAAGTAGCTTGTTAAGAAGCCGCCCGCCAAACTGCACCGTAACCAACAGCCAGCACATCCCTGAAATAGAAGAGATAGCACCAGATATTATATTTTTGAACAATTTCGAAGGAAAGATCCAAATTGATGGGGACCCCATACCCCTGAACGGTACCTTTCTAATTCATTACGACAATGATACAGTAAAAATTAATGGAAACGAATTTTCCAACAAGGCCAGACTAACTAGCAATCCCCTGCCAGCTATACTTCAACCTTTTTCAAAAACTAACAATACCGAAGAAATATTGTCCTTACAAATGCTAAAACAGCTCAACCTGAACAATATAAAACAAATTGGCTACGCGGAATCGGCAAGTCAATTAAAGCACGCCGTTTACATTAGCCTTATCACAATTCTATTAATTCTGAGCGTAATAATTACGCGAAAAATATGGTCGAAGAAAAATACCGATCAAAAACCAACCATCGAATTAACCGAAACAGCAATAGAAGGGATTAACCAGATATTTGCAAAACCCAGCACTTCAAACGCGGACGTTTGAATTTCAGGGGGGGAGCTGTTAGCATGGCGCATGCACAAAACTTAGGTTTGACAACAAAATTCCTAAGTGCAAAACGACACCCTGTTGCACATACCTGCATTCACTAATTTCATCAGAAATACAACACCTAACAAACAAACAGGAATGCAGGTGGGAACCGCGCCATCAGCAAAACGGCAAGCTAACTTCATCAGCAATAGAACACCTAACATACAAACAAGAAGGAATGCGGCGATCGGTGGGAACCGCGCCGTCAGCAAAACAACAGCAGAACCAACGGCAGAAGCGGCAGCAGCGTAAGCTAGGTTTAGGAAATAATTATTTTTGTAAGTCAGTTCTAAGTTGGAATTCAATCAATAAAGGAGCCTTTAGCTCCCCAAAAAATATATTTTTTTGTTTAAGTCAACCCGCGTTGACATAACTTGCATACCAAATTTCGTTAAGATATCTCGATTTTTACTCGAGTTATCGTGTGCACAGACGGACAGACAGTCACCGCTCAATCGATTTATTTCTTTATTCTGATCATTTATGTATACATTTGTCTATATCTATCTTTCTTCGTTTTGCCTGCTACAAACAACCGTTATGTGAATAAAGTTATAATACCCTTGTGCACAAGTGCGCTCGGGTATAAAAACCAAACATACAAAGACGGAGAACTGAGGGTTCAATATAAACAAATTTCAAAGTGTTGCAAAATTGATAAAAATGAAAAAAATTTTAATTATTGTTATGCAAATTACTATTTTTCTGTGCAGGGCTGTTTTATGTGAAGTTTACCAGAAGAAAGCAGCTGGAATGGCAATGGTGCAGCTGTTATTTATAGAGTCGCAAGTGGTCATGCAGGTGCAACTGAGTGGTTGTCGAGGCTCTACACAGAGAAAATGATACAGTTAAAATGCAAGTTTTTAAAAGAAATTGAAAAATAAAATTTTTTGATATAATTTTACATCATACAAAATAAAAAATACAGTATTTGTACTTACGACTTTAAAACGAAACATTATACACAACAAAATAAAAACGGTCATTATAATATATTCACTTTTTTTTACTGAGGAGAACAAACGACATTAAAGAAATAACGTCAAAAATGCGTATTTTAAAAACTTAAATGAAACATTTTAGAATATCTTCCCAACAAGTTGTAGTGCGACACAATTTTCAACAAGCAACAAAAACTAGACATTTTTAAAATAAAAACGTTAATTTATTTTCAGTCAATTAGGAATGAAAAATATTTAAAACTAAAATGTTT
>NW_016159087.1:54587-61534 GCF_001687245.7 Rhagoletis zephyria
CGGCCTGTAAACAGGGCGGAGCGGAAACTAGGTCTTTCCGCCCGCCGCACACAAAAGTAGACTGGAGACAAGGCCTCGCCAGCTACCCAAATTGCTATTGAATATCATTGTTATCTTTACAAGTTAATATTTATAATTATTTCACTCTGTAATGTATCACACATACTTAAATATTCTAAATCTTTTTATCTCAACTGTCTGTAAGAAAACATTTTTCTGTAGACTAAATAAATAAATAAATAAATAAATATCATATTTGAAAACTCATATTTTTAAAATGAAGACAAAATATTTTAGGATTTAATTTCAAANGGTTATTAAATAATAATTTAAAACTTTTTTAATTTAAATTACAGGATTTGACCAGCGTGAAGCAAAATTAGCAGGCCCAGTTCGGAAGTAAGGCACNATCATTGTTATCTTTACAAGTTAATATTTATAATTATTTCACTCTGTAATGTATCACACATACTTAAATATTCTAAATCTTTTTATCTCAACTGTCTGTAAGAAAACATTTTTCTGTAGACTAAATAAATAAATAAATAAATAAATATCATATTTGAAAACTCATATTTTTAAAATGAAGACAAAATATTTTAGGATTTAATTTCAAAATGCGCATATTCAATTATCAAACTATCGTTTTTAAAAACGATTTGAAAATGATCGTATCAAAATCCAAAACATTGATTTTGGAAATTGAATTGAAAATTTTCGTTCTCAAAATTTAAATAAATATTGTAGGTGTAAAACCTGGGTCAAAACGTTTTTAAAAGTAAAACGTTCCATACAAATTTGAAAACGAAAATTTCTCTGTGTAGTCATGGTAGCAAAAGCGTAACCGACGCATGTTTCAAACGCTCTCACCCAATTCTTGTACCACACAATCTATTTGTTTACATACAAACTAGTGTCCGACCGAAGGTTAAGCCTGGTTTCGGTATTCGGCCTACTCGGCTGGTTTTTTATCTTCGGCTTCGGCTCCGGCCTTTGGCCGAAAATGCCGAACAATTAGGATTTTCACAAGGTGTTGTTTTTGTCACGAGATTACGACAGTTGTTAAAATTTTGTAGTGGTTCGCATCTCTACATAACACTTTTGAAAATACAATAACTCTATATATTAAAAAACGCATAAAATAGATACAATTGCGTTTTGATGTGAGTTTGTAGAAATATGGGCGCTACTTGCGCTATTTGGAAGTTTTTCAACACAAAAAAGTGAACTGTGATTTGCAATGTGTGCCAGAAAAAGCTCTCCCTGGGAAGTGAAGCGTCAAAAAAACATACAAGCTTGAAAAATCATTTACAATTGCATCCTTCACAATACCAAGAATTTTTAGCGGCTGTGGAAAATGTATGTTTGTAAGGTGTTCCTATTATTCAAAAAATAATAAAAACTAGTGAACCCGCATGGCGTTAAGACGCCCAAAATTGAATTTCAAAAACTTAAATAATATTCCAAATGTTAGTCAGAGTTATAAGAGATCCGAGTGTCATATTTCATCTAAAACCGTGCAGCCGTTTCCGCCAGGTTTTTAATTTCATCAAATTTCGAAACACCCTATACTGGTGAAAAAAGTTCTTGATTGAAAAATAATAAAACTTTATCACACATCTCCAGGTCTTTAATTGGACCTCTCATTTTTGAAAATCCTTTTCAAAAGTGTTCTCAAACTAAAATCTTCTTAAATCTCTTTCGTCTTACGTTGTGATACACATGTATTTCAATACACTGATGAACTAATTGGAATTAAATTATTCGAACACATGGCAACCCTCCTAAATAAAGGTTGGAAATAAAGCCTTTTCAAACCCATTTCGATCGATACCCATTTTTTAATAATTCGTCCAACTTATTGAATATTTCGAATGTAACTTTTCATACACGTGACAACCCTCTTCAAACATTCAAAAAGTTTAAACTAAAGATTTCTTAACATTATTTTGTTTGACTATGGTGTTTCTAAATTTCATATACTTTTTGTATTAGTTAATTGAATTAGACCTTTCAAACAGGTGGCAGCCCTCTTCAAAAGTATTTTCAAGCTTAATTCTTGTTAACACTCCTTCGTCGGACAATGCGATACGTATTTTAATTAACTGATGAATTAAGTGGAATTTGGCTTTTTAAAAATGTGGCTAAATACGGTTCAGAAATAAAAATTTTCAAACCGCCTTCGATTGAGACCCATATTTTAATATTTCATTTAATTTATTAAATAATTTGAATTTAACTTTTTAAACAGGTGGTAATCCTCTTTCAATTGCTCGTTCGTTTGACATCCATATTTTAATATTTCGTATAACTTGTGTATAAGTAAACTAAATTCGACATTTCAAGCAGATAGCAACCACGGTGCAGCGAACAAAGGTGGCGCCGTCAGTGGTACCGCTACTTTGGTTTTGCCGATTTTGACAGTTGTGGTAACTTGTAAATAAACCTTTGTTTACAAATCAGCGAAGGAGAAATTTGAATTATAAGTGAAAAATCAGTTTAAACCGTGTTAATTTGCAATTTGTGAGTGATTTTTGAGTTGAGGACTGCGTAAAAACTAATACTATGAAGTGCTGTGTGTTAAATTGCGACAACCGTCAAGATGCAAGAAGCGTAGATGCAAGTGTAGCGCTGGGACGAATCGGTGTACATAGGGCACGGCAAAGCCGTTCCCAAAATGTTTCTCTATTATTATATTAACAGCATTTCCTCACAATGATTTTGTTTCTGCTCCACGCAGCCTCCATTAGCAAGTTAACTTATCAGTCCCGCAGAGATGCTGCTGCAGTTTTCTGCAGCAGCCTTAATTGCAAAGCAATGGAGTGCACTAAAACGTTTGCTGAAGCAGCCTCAATTGTAAAGCAATGGAGTGCACTACAATGTTCACTGTTCTCTAATAGATTAGGTGAAAAATGCAATATTTTCGCATTTAGCAAAACTAAAACACGTTTTTCGTAGTAAAGTGAACTGCTTTGGCTGTTTCAACTCGTTCTTCTTTTCGCTCTATTCTTTGTTTACTTGTGGTACACAAATGTCAACACCAAGGACGGCGCAATCTTGTATTCTATCATTCTTGGATAGCAACCTTGTTCAAAATACTACTACTTTCTGAAAGCCCTTTCGTTTGGCTCTCATATATATGGTGATACATACAAATTCAATTTGATTTTTATACAGGTGGGAAGCTTTTCAAAACCATTTCGATTAATACCCATTTTCAGTTAAGAAACAAAGCTTTTCAAAACCATTTCGATTAATACCCATTTTGTGATAATTGAGTTATTTTTTAAATAATTTTAATATAATATTTTTAAATGGTGGCTACTCTTTTGAAAAAAGAAAAACCTTATTGCACATCTGCAGTTCCAGCTTTTGAATATGATACCTCACTTTGTTACAAAATCAAAAATCACAGACTTATTGTTTTTGAAATGTAAAACTTAATTTTAATGTTCGGACTCGGCTTCGGTGTTCGGCCGAATATTGAATAGTACCTAAAATTAGGCTTCTGCCAAAATTCCAGCTTCGGTACGACACTAATCGAAATATACATATATAGACACAAACATGAGGGTATTTGCAGTAATCATTCTCGCTGTTGCTTTCATATGCCTCAGCAGTAGTGATGTGCGGTTCCTAGTATTTAAGGAACTGGTTCTGTCGAGTCCGGTTCCAAGGAAGACATCGAATTTGAACCGGCCCTGGTTCTACCAAAAAATAATAATAATAGATTGGCGATCATAGTCCAATCAAATTAGTCATAAAAGTAGTGGTCAAATAACAAAAATTCCCACAGAGATAAATTTTTGGTGGAGACATTGGGTACACCATTATCCCAAATCTGCTAAATAAGTTATTCGGGGCCAAAGGTAAACATTTTAGGTTTTTTGGATATTTTTAAAAAACGGTAAGTTTTATCAAAAAAGTAACCCAGACAAAAATTATAATTAAAATTATCTTTAAATTATCTACAGAAATGGTTCTGATACTTTTCTTCCTAAGAATTACCATTTCTGAGATATAGCGGTTAAAAAAATTGTGTTCTCCCTTATTAAGGTGACCAGAATTTTTTAACATTCCAGGAGGATAAATTCTCCAGACTGAAAAGAAAAAAAAAACTTTATATTTTTACCTTCCTTTTATTAGCTCGGGATGTAACTATGTAATATTCATGCGCCTAAAAGATGCAGCGATTTCTAATCTCAAGTTACATACCTGATGACAGTACGAATGGCAATTATAATCGGGAGGTTTTAGTTTTTTAAACTATAATTTTTATTTTAACACATAATTAACGAACAAATGAACAATTCAGGGTTTCTCTAAACACAAGTCAAACAAGTTAATAAAACATGCGCTGCATAATTATAAGACCGCCACATATTAAAAAGTTTTGACTATTTATTTTTAGATTATTTAATTTAAATTGTAGTAACAGAAGAAATCGCTTTTGCTCTTCGTCTTTCGTCAAAAAGACCCGTCGTCTTTCGTCAAAGTTCGACTATAATTTTGTATCAACGCTATACCTCGTTAGGCAAAATCAACAACATATTTAATTCTTTTAATCGTCTCTAAGACCACAAACTTCAGTGTCATTTTTACAGAATTTAAAGCCCTGCAAGAATATGCATAGAAAAAACGGTTATCCCTTTTTTATTAGTTTTTTTAACGGTTCAAAAGTTATAACATATTTAATGAAAACAACTTTTTTTACATGTTATTTACGTAGAAAATTTCAAATGCCCACCGACACCTTGTAAAATTGAAATAACAATTTTTCCAAATGGGAGAATATCCTTCTCAGTAAATATGTCATTTTAAGGCCATAAATTCGCTAGTTTATTTATTTTGGATCACCATAATATATATGTATATACAAGTAATAAAAATAAGTGGCAAATTTCCCGGAAAACACCCCCAAAAAAAAGTCGGGATCTGCCGCTGGGCCTGTGTTATTTTTGACTATGTACCTGGGTGTGAAATAACACATTTTCTTAAAATTTTTAGGCATATTTGCGCTCCAATGCAATGAACATATTTGATTTAAGTAATCTGACCAACCGCCCTCCATTAAAGAGGATTGTCCTCCTCAAACGCGGTTTGTCCTCCTCAAAAATATTGTCCTTGTCTGTCCTTCTTATGAGTAAAAATGTCCTCCTTGTCCTCCTTTTCAAGTTTTATAGCAGTGATGAAATTTTCAAAAAAATTAATTCTCGATGTTATTACATATTTCCCAATCGTACGCAATCGTTGTATTTAAAAGGTGTTTACATTGCTCAACTTCCAGCTAGATGATGAAAACTTTTGATTCAACTAACCGCCTGTGAAAGTTGAACAGTGTAAACGCGTTTTAGCCTTATAGCTCATTTCCATCAAGTCTTAACTGCAGTTTATGCCTATTGCAACAAAGAGATTACAACTCGAAGGGGGTAATTCCTCCTACTAAGTACAATCAAATGAAAGGAGGAAAGGAAACACTAAGAAATGAACATGGCCGCTCAGCCCATGTTGAAATTCTTGGAACTTATCTGAGCTTTTAACTGCGGTTAAGCCTCTGGTGGAAATAGGCTATTAATCAATATAATATTTAATACGGCTTTCCCACGACACCAATTTCATACTTCGCTCTCTCATTCATAATCTGCACTCCAATTACCCTTCGATTTACTTAATTCGCCATACAAAATTTTGAGAGCGAATTAACTCATTTGCTGGCAATTCAGATCCAATTATCAAATTACGAACAAATCGCTGCCGTCTCTAAATTTTATCGGAAATTTATCGTCTAGTTCACAAATCAAAACTGGCACTTTTTCTGAGTACGAAAAGTAAAGTTTATACATGTGTACATCACCAACTCAAGTAGCACTCTGGTGTATAAATTGGTGTAAATTTATGGATTTTGGTACAAATCTGATTAGATTGAATAAAAAAAGAACGTTTGGGTGTATTTGTTATTCCACCAGTATATCTTTCAAATCAAAATTCTACCTTTAACATTTTGGTACTATTTATTCATTGAGATTAGTACGAAAACTACACCAGCTCCTAAAATGCGCCACTTTTTTCATTTGGTTCACAAATAGCTCCACGTTAACAAATGTCGTTACAATTATTCAGGCGACATTCTCAGTAGTGATGTGCTGAATTCGCGGTACCCAATACTTGAAAAAAATTTCGGTACCCAATACTTCCTTTTCGGTACCCGATACCGATTCGACACACTAAACTTTCGTCATTATATCTGTGCCGTTCAATTAAAGTAGCTTAAGTCACTTTAGATGGTTTGACTTTGAATTAAAAAAAAAAATCAGTTTCCTTTGAAATTGTTTTATATTTTAATTAAGATTCTATTATAGGGGCATCTTGAACTACATCTTTGGCTAGTTAAACGTTAAAATATTGTTTGGGAATCCAATGAAATGTGGCTTTAAAGGGAAAAGGACCTATCTCGACATAGGCTACATTTGGGGGTAAAAATTATTGATATTTTATAAGACATCGCCTAAAAACCCAAAATGTACAAATAAGACGGTCCTTTCTCAAGAGATCAGCAATGTGTTTGTAGNATAAGACATCGCCTAAAAACCCAAAATGTACAAATAAGATGGTCCTTTCTCAAGAGATGAGCAATGTGTTTGTATGTATGTAGTTAAGTGAAGGAAGTATAATGTGTGCGTCGAACAAGGCAGGCAATTAAATCTGCACAATAATGATCAAGGCGAATTTAATAAGGTGGTGTTAGCCGTGTATAAGTAAAAAATTACACTTACAAATTATACGCAGATATTCATACTGTCATTAGTATGAACTACAACAAACACGTAATTTTGATGCAATGTCCTCCACGGCGAAAAAATTCAGATACGCTGGTAACACCACCTTATTAAATTCGCCCTGATACTGATGTCGCAAAACACACTCTCGCCTTCTTTTACTTATCGCAA
>NW_016159087.1:64219-85986 GCF_001687245.7 Rhagoletis zephyria
CCCAAACCCAGCGCACGCGAAGTTTTACGCCTTCTCACTTTAGCTCGCTCCCAAACGGGTGTTTGGTTGCTACCCAGAGGATACGTGGATATAAATATCCGGACGTTGTGAGCTGCGATTTGAACCGTACGCACAAGAATCGCTTCTGGCCACTCCCAGGTGAATGGCAGTCAAAAGTTTTCCACTTCTGCGCACGGAACCATCCTCCGAAATATTAAGATTATGTTGCTGATATTCCGTAATTTTATTGCATCATGGTTAAATGAAAACAAATAAATAAAAATAAAATTGCGCGAGCACAGTAATAAATTTTTTTTGTTACCAAATATAAAATGTTTATATCGATTGTACTTTTTTTACATTTTAGACATAAAATAATTGATAAAAATTGAATCAATCTCAAAGATTCATACTCCTGCATGAAGTAAAATCAGAAACGAAATAAAATATCAATATCTGATGATTAAAAAAAATTTGTAGTTTGGAAACTGATTTGGTAGGATTTTTTGTTCCTGAAATCAATTACAAGATCGATAACAAAATCGATTATAAAGTCAATAACAAAATCGATAACAAGGTCGATAAAAACATCATACATACATACATACATGCATACATGTGTTCATACATATATGTGTGTACATATATAATATGTATAGACATATGTACATAATATAATCCACATTAACTGCAATCAACATATGTACATACGCTGCGATTAGGTTGTAAATATTGCGCCTTCTGTTTATTAAAAGCCGAAATATGTACTTAGGCATACATACATACATACTTTTTGTCTCCTTCCTCACTTCCAACTCATGCACGTGTTTGCAAAACGATGACGTAGTGATTTTGTATGGGAAGTCATTTATGCCCATATGTTTGAATCAAATAAACATACTTAGAAGATATCAACCAATACTTCCCATATACCAAACGAAAGGAAAACTCTTGAATTTTTGATTAAAGAAAACAAAAACCAAATCATTCGAGCGGTTTTCGAGCATTTCTGTAATAAAAAAATTTTAAAATTTTTTCAATAATTTTTTGCTTTAAAATGATCAATATTTGTTGAATTTATATAAAATCTGTACACGGTAATATTTCTATTGCTCCAAGCAATCTATATCCTGAAAATGAAAGTTATATCTGCAAATTATAAGTTTCTGGAGCACTTTAAAGGCTCAAAATTGACCCCAAAATAAGTCAATATTTACCGTTGTTTCTAGGACAGACACCGAATCGGTTACTTACAGAAATATGTCTGCCGATAGGTTCGGAATTTTATCTTTGAAATGCATGAAATGAAAGAAAGGTATCTTTGAAATCGCTTCATTAGTTCTCGTGCAATAAGCGTTTTCGTGAAGCTCTAAAAATTACAACTACAACATTTCAGCATAGCTAAATACGTAAGGTAAGACGTATTCTACGTCAATAATTAGTCAAAACTTATGTGGCCGTCTTATAATTATTCAACGCCGTGTACTATTAACTTGTTTGACTTGTGTTTAGAGAATCTTTGAATTGTTAATTTAGTCGTTATTTATGTGTTAAAATAAATAAAAAAAAACAATTTTTGTGTTTGTGTGGAGAATTTGTCCTCCTGTAATGTTAAAAAATTCTGGTCGCCTTAATTTAAGCCATCTTAGAAATGCTTTTATCAAGATAGAAAATCTCCACATACAAATATTGCCACTGACAAAACATATATGTACATATCTAGCAAACAAAATGAGATATGGTAGGAAATAATTTTCAAATGTGAAGACGCGTCTTTAGCTAGTCTTTCAGTGTTGTAAAGTATAATACGGCTTTCCTACGGCACCGTGAATTAAATACTTTGTTAGCTCCTCCAATTACGATCGCGAATTACCTCTTTCCCACATTCTTTATTCGATTTGATAGTTCTCTATCTCTGTGTTTTTTTTTTCTTCGCTACAAAATTTGTTCAAATAAGTAGCTGCCAAAAATTTATAAGTTTCCGTATTAAATTGGTGATGGACATATGTATAAACTTTACTTTTCGTACTCAGAAAAAATGCCAGTTTTGATTTGTGAACTGGTGTTGATAAATTTCCGATAAAAATTAGAGACGGCAGAGATTTGTTCATAATTCGTATGGTAATTGGATCTAAATTACCAACAAGTGAAGTAAATCGCTCTCAAAATTCAGTATGGTATAGTTTTTTTTTAATTTAAGTTGCTCCTTAACTTAACACACTCCTTTTAAATATAACGATTGTGTACGATTAGGAAATAATAATATTCTGAACGATTTTTTTTTTAAATATAACTATAAAACTTGAAAAGGAGGACAAGGAGGACATTTCTGCTCAAAAGGAGGACAGAGAAGGACAATACTTTTGAGAAGGACAAATCACGTTTGAGGAGGACAATCCTTCTCAAAGGAGGACGGTTGGTCAGCTTACCATAATTCACACATAGGTGCACATATGGTTAGTGTAGTACACCCACAGGTGGCGTGGAGAAAAACATTTTTTAAACTTTTCGAATCGCTATATCTTAGACATGGTAATTCTTAGAAACAAAAGTGTCATAACAGTTTTTATAGATTATTGTATGATCTACATTTTCGTCTCGCCTATTTTTATTATAAACCTTACCGTTTTGCCGAAAAATGCAAAAAATCTATTTATGGGATCTTTGACCTTGAATAAATTTTTTTGCAGACGTGGGATCGATGGGGCCTTTCTACATTTCATTCATAATGGTGTTCGCAGTAAGTTTTGAGCTAATTTGACTGAGCAAATCATAAATGTGTGGGGAAACTTTTTGAATGAATCTCTACTCAAGAGCTCATCAATATTATTAGTTATATATAACCGTAAGTATTTGTAAATAATTTCGAAGCATAAAATGCGATAAAAAAAAATTACACCAAATATTTTCAGTTGTCCAAAACATCGGTCAGGTGTTTACTTGCTAGTTTATGCTAGTTTCCTAACTATTTCTATATTTCACTCGCTGTGAGCATAATTCTGTAATTCTTCCTATTCTTCTTCCTGATAACGAACTGATTGAAAAGTAAAGAAACAAAACTAGTGTTCGTGTGTACATAATACGCTACCTGTTTGAATATGAGCTATTAATAATAGCCTATTACCCTGCTAAAACTGCCACTACTCCATGCATGCATGTAAAGAGTACTCCCTAAGGAACAAGGAGTACTCCAAAATTAACCACAATTCATATAAAAAATATAGACCAATTAAAATTGCGATGTCCTAAGGAAGGACCATATACTCCACCTCTGCATTACATCAGAGTAGCACAAAACTACTCCAACATATTAACAATAGCATTGCTGTTATATTTTTTCGTTTTCACACGCTATTGTTCTTCACTTCACAGATGCTTTTTCGAAATTTATAAAAACCAAAAACAAAAATTAAAAATTACATGTTGCCTCTAACGGCATTCGAATCCGAACATGCTGGGAGCTAACAACTAACAGCGAGCATCTCTACATGTTCAGCTACAGCAAGACATGCAAATGTGCTTTGAAATGCTCAACTTCAATCACATTTCGTTAAAACACGAGCAGTGATCGGGTATCAATAAGCTGGTGCAGAGACACGAGTTGGTCCGCTACAGCATGACAGAGGAACACTTTTGTAAGTACTCCAATATACCACACATAGACTATATAGTCCAACAATTTTTGCAGGGTATATATAATAGTTGGTTCCAGGTGCTCACAATATTCACGATTTGCAGGTTTTTTTTGCAGGAAAGCGTTCCAGGTGCCAAAAAACCTGTACGTCAAACCACTTTTGTGAGAGTGACTTGCACTCTCTCTCAGTCGGAAGTTGCAGGTTTTAGACCGAGTTTATGCTCTCGCTCCTCTCTTTGAAGAGAATAGTTTTGTTATTTGACAGTTTTACAGGTTTTTACACGAAGTTATTTGGAACGCAACTACTACAAGTAGAGCTGCTATCAGCGTTGCCATTTTGGACAAATGGACATAGACTTCAATTGCAAAAATTTCCGCCTGGAATATGGTAGATTATAAGCCCATCGGGACGCTTTTGTGAAATCTAGGTCCATATACGCCGGCCCCAGTGCTCCCTTCCTCAAGTTTCGAACCATCAGTATACCAGACTTGAGTACCCTCACCGAACATGGCGATTATCGTTTTACAGGTATCCCTTTCAGGTATTATTACCTTGTAGGGCTTTGTAAAGGTCAGCTTCGGTAGCATTGTCTGTGAGTTTTACAACGGGATCATTTATGAATGGTTTTAGGACACCCAGACGACCCCTTAAGTCCCCACTTTTCAAGCTACTTACGTTCGGTAGCCTCCGGGCGCTCCAGCAAGCCTCTTTCTCTATAAGTGTGGCTAGAGACGGTATGCCAGTGATGACACCAAGCGCCTCTGTCGGGCACGAGCGCATCGCCCCCGTTATGGCCACACAAACCAGGCGGTGGAGCTCACCCAGAGTGACTTTAGAGGTTGTCTGCTTGGCTTTTAGCCACCAGGCCAGTGCCGCATAGGTGACATTCGGTTTTATAACCGTATTGAATGACCAATACGTTAATTTCGGGGATATTCCCTAAGTCTTACCATAAAGCCTTTGACAAGCATAAAATGCTCTCGTGGCTGTATTGGTAACCGCTGTGAGATGCGAGTTCCAGTTGAGTCTCTTTTCTAGTATTACGCCTAGATATTTTGCCTCTTGTGAGAACTCAAAATCTGTCCCGCACAATTTGGGTTTAGTCAAGTTGACCTTCCTTCGTTTGGTAAATGGGACGATGACGGACTTCATTGAGTTAATTGACATGCCCTTTTCAGCACACCATCCTACGGTTACGTTTAGAGCAGACTGCAACGTGGAGCTTAAGGTCTCCTCACCCCAGCCTACCACGTAGATGACAAGGTCATCAGCATATCCATATGCATTAAAGCCATTCCCTTCAAGTCTTTCTAGAAGTTCGTCCACAACCAGTGTCCACAATAAGAGAGAAAGGACACCCCTAGAAGGCAGCCACGAGTGGCCGTTACCGTTTCCCTACTACCTTCTAGTTCGATTATTAGGGTTCTGGACTTCGGCGTAATTATGACCCAGTCGGCTATGAGTTTAGGAATGCCCTTCCTTGTCATACCCACGGATATTGCTTCGTATGACGTATTGTCAAGATGACCTGATATGTCGAGAAATGCACACAGGGCAATCTGTTTATACTCCATTGCCTTTTCAATAGCTTGGGTTAGGCCATGTATTGCAGTAGTGTTAGATTTCCCTGTTTAATAGACATGTTGACTTCCACAAAGTGGTTTAACCTTGAGGTAGGTGTCCCTGATATCAAAATCAATTAGTTTTTCTAAGGTTTTGATCAGAGAAGAGCTGAGGCTTATGCGTCTATACGCCTTTGGGACATGATCTTGTGTCTTTCCCTGCTGTACTCCCTTTTGAGTTGGCACTTTAGTCCATGCGGCTACTATGTGCTGTTGTATCAACTCTGAAATGGGAATAAAAGGTGTGTTTGGAGTTATAGATTATTTATCATCGCACTCGCTGAGGTCTTTGATAGCCTCATTAAAAACCCAGGGTTCTTGGATGAATGCGACGTCCAAGAGCTCCCTGTTGAACCGCCTGCACAAAACGTCCGGAACCGCTTTGGCGTGATGCAGATGCGCTTGTAGGCACTTGATTTGCCCGGGTTTACTTAGGAGGCTTCCCATTACCCTTTTTTATAGCTTTTAGGGAACGTTTGGCCGTCTTTCTGCCCCTACTGTTACTCCACAGTGTTCTCTCCCCCCTTGGCAGCTCCCCCCGTCCCCTCCCTAGTGAAAGTCTGAACGGGTTGCGGGCCAAGGGTGCCCCAGGTGAGCCACGGGGTAGAGAGGCCGTTTTCCCCGACTTATTGCCAACTTTTGAGTAGTCTTGCTGCTCTTTAGGCTTATCCGCTGGAGGTTTAGGCGATGCTTGGACCTCCACCGTCTCCTCCTCTGACTTCCACGATTTGGCAGCGTCCTTTGAGCGACAATGTCGCTCGTCGTCCGCTGCTTCTGCGGCATTGACAGTGGTGGAGAACACCCAAGGTCCCGACCTGTGGATGCGCACCTTCCCATAGCCATAGCTGATCAGCGACCCTTGCCTGTCCAGAGTCTCAGCCGAAAATGGGTAGACAGCTAAAAATAGCTCAGTGGTGGGGTCTCTCTGTACCCTGTTGATCGCCCTCCAGCTACCTACCCGCAAGTCAGAGTTCTGACCCTCGACAAGGCTAAGGATCCTTACAACGGAGGTGGAAGCTGGTTCTGGGAAGTATCCCACACACACCGTTGGTCTGGGCACTTCGGTTGGGTAAGCAACCTTAATTAGCGCGCCCTTCCACGGCCGTAAAGTGGAAGCTACCTTTCGTAGCCAATCCTCTGTCGCCGGGTCTTCACAGCCAACAGTCAACCATCCCGGGCGGAAAGTGCAGCAGCTGAATTTGGGCTTTGTGGAGCGCTTTCCGTGCTGTCTCACCGCACCCAGGATAGATGCCTGAACTGCTTGCAGTTGCTGCAGAGGCCATAGCAACTTGGGGTAATCGGTTGGCAGAAGTGCCACCCTATTACCCTTGCCAGCGACCGCCCGATTTGCTGTGTCTTTCTGACGCCGGCAAAGGTCACCTTCGTATCTGGAGACATTGGTCCCGTGTGGGCCCTTTTATCGGACGGTCATGCCTTCCTTTTTGAGGAGTTGTGTGCAGCTGGAGAGTTGGTGGTATCAGAGCGATCCCTTTTCCCGCAGCCACCCAGCAGTGACGCGAATTCCATTTTCCCCTTAGCCATTGGTAGGAACGCTAACCTCTTGGCCTCAGGCTCGCTGAACCTCTGGAGCAGTAAAATTTATATATTTTCTTGCCCGCTGCAAATAGGTTTTTAGCCAGAGTACTTGCTTCCCCCGGCTGGGACGCGAGCAGAAGTTCCTCGTCGTCCGTTGGTATTTGGAGATCCTGATCATTTGGCACCAAGTCCAAGTTGACCATCTCGACATCCAAAATCGCTTTGTCACTTCTCAAGCCGTTTGGGCTTGCGTCCTTCTCGTCCTTTGTAGTGACGTCTTGTTTTGGCTCGCCACTTTGGACGTTTGGATTTGAGTCCAACGCGTCCGCTGCAGCCGCCATTTGTTCGATAAGTTCATTGGGCAGTGAGTGCTCCTTTGAGTTTGGCGGATAAACACCGCTATCAACGGAGGCAGAGTTATTTTTATTTTTATTTGTGTCTTCCATAAGGATCCTACGAGTAATGGGGGAAGAAAGAGGTCATCCGAGGCAGAGTCCCGGTACCTCGGAAAGGCTGGCTAAAACCAGACGGCGCCACGTGACTGGAGTACACCGTTAGAAGACATCACTAACGTAGTGCCATTCAGTCCGTAGGCACGGTCCGATTTACACCTGGACTTACGGATTTTATCGAGTTGTTCTCTCTAGATCCGCCATATTTACTAAAACCAGGGGCACCTCTCGGGTGTGACTCTTCGCCACGAATGGTCGGTCTTGAGCACGAAGCCCCTGATCCAGAGCGTTGCAACACGTATGAAGACAACACCAAAAACCTTAGCCCCCATCTATAAAACAATTATTCAGAAGATTCGGTGCATTGTAGAATAATAATATGGGTATCAATTAAAAGGAAAAATTCTGTAGAATAGAAAAAATATTTAATTTTTGGGTGCACCAGAACGAATAAGTATTGAAAATGTCCTTTTAAAACTGTATCCTTGAATATCTTTGGAAATTTTCAATATTTATTTTTGAAAAAAATTTATGTCAAGGACTAATATGTAAGCTACCTAATCCTCGAATTTCGTCCTTCTAACCCTATTGGTTTTAGATAAAAAAATTTTACACTTCTCTTTATAACATATTGACACATGGTTACAATATATGTACATAAATGAAGATATTGGAATCATTATTATGGAACCATATATGCGCTCTAAAAGAACAAACTGGCCGTATGATGTACGATTTAAATACTTTAAATGTTTTGTAAACGTGGACGTAGCCAGCCTTTCACCTAGGGTGGTGGGAAGAAATATTTTTAATTCAAATTTTTTGTTTGTGTATATAAATACAAATTTTTTGGTTTAAGAAAATATAAGTTTTCGGGTATCATTTACAACGATACCAATTTTTTCAAAATCGGTTTATAATTTTTTTGTTTAAAATATTTTTTTTATAAAAAAGGGTATTTTTTGCTTTTAAGTGTTTTTTCTCAAAGTTGTATGCGCAAAGTATACAAATATGCATACCAGAAGAAAGGGGGTTTGGTCGCCTTTACAACGATACCAAATTTAAAAAATTCGGTTTGTAATTCTTTTGTTATTTTTTGTTTATTATATAAAAATGGTTTGTTTTATTTTTAAGTGTTTTTTCTCAAATTTTTATATACGAAGTATACAAATACGCATATCAGAAGAAAGAAGGTTTTATTGTGCTTACAACGATATAAATTTTTTAAAAACCGGTTAGTATTTTTTTAAATTTATTTTTTATAAAAAAAGTATTATTTCTTTTTAAATGTTTTTTCTCTAATTTTTACATACGAAGTATACAAATATGCATATCAGAAGAAAGGGGGTTTAATCACGTTTACAACGATCACTGTGACCACTTTGTGAGTAATTCCTCAAAACGTGAGGAACGCTCTGAAAATTTTTGAACAAAAAGCTTTCCGAAGTTTTATAAAAAGCGAAATACACCAGACAAGCGGCTTGCCAAACATTCTTCAAACCTACTTTTCCCATTTCGCCATATCTACACCATGCAAACATGACTCGTCGATTTTTCTCTCATGCGTCCTCATTCATTCCAATTCCGTTGCGAATGAGGCGATTTTATCATACACAACGTAAGAGGTTTGATCAAACGTCAACATGGCGGTCAGAAAATCAAAAAATTTTGGTTTTTGTTCACATTTCCCTCAAACGGCTTGTCAAACCTTCAAACACCCCCATACACAACATAAGCAGCTTGAAGCAAAGGGATATTTCGCTTGGTTTGTCAAGCCGCTGGAGTGGTGTTTTCGCTCTTAAGCACATCTGCATTTGCTTTTAAATATTCAAAATGTTATCGATAATTTCTTTCATTCAATCGTTATATTTTCAACTTATTTTGAACTTCCAAAATCTCTATAACGAATGGCGATAACACGCATTGTTCGATCATAAGGATATTCATATTGATTCTTAATTAGATCCAGAAAATTATAGGAAAACAGTTTGTGAATTAGAAGATTCTTCATGTTCATATAAGTTTCCGAATTAAAAAAAAAAAATTATATCTGCATTACTAATATAGCCCTTTTCTAATGCTTCAGTATAACGTATATTTAGTAGTTTAAAAATGTGTAGGACTGACTTGAGGACCAGATTGAGCACTGATATAGTTGAAGCAATATTATAATATAATAATATATAATAATTATATACAAACCAAGGCATAAAAAATAACGGAGAACCGCAAGAACAAATGTACCAATTAAAATGGAGAATGTAATTAATTTTTATACTAAGTACCTGAAAATAGTATGCAGTACACAATACTCATATCTGTATAAGAAAATTTTGAGTAATTTGTTCGGATTTTGAGGATTTTTCATTTGTTTTTAAGGAATTTGGTAATTTTTTTTGTGGCAACACTGACAACGATACTAAAATCAGTTGAAAATAGTCTGAAAAATAAGGTTTTTAATTTTTTGAAGACCCGACCTTTGACCCCTTATAGGACCTGCAATATAAATTTGCACAAAAAAGTTATATGGGTGTTTCTATCGGAAGGTCCACCACGACAAAAAGGAACAGTCCAGCGCCTTCGTCTTGGTCTGGAGGCTGCATCGGAGATACAGCCGCTAAATTTAAACGTAGAATACGTGGTATGGTTAAGAGCATATCCAAGTCAAAAACGAAAGCGATATCGATAAGATAAGAAAAAAATATCGATAACAAAAGCGATAACAATATCGATAGCGAATTCGATAAAAACATCGATAAAAAAATCGATGAAAATAACGATACCAAAATCGATATTTATATCGATAGCATAATCGATAAATATATCCATAACAAAATCGATAACAAAATCGATAAGTAAATCGATTACAAAATCTATCAAAAAATCAATTACAAGATCGATAACAAACTCGATAACAAAATCGATTATAAAGTCAATAACAAAATCGATAACAAGGTCGATAAAAACATCATACATACATACATACATACATGCATACATGTGATCATACATATATGTATGTGCATATATAATATGTATAGACATATGTACATAATATAATCCACATTAACTGCAATCAACATATGTACGTATGTATGTATTTACATATGTACATACGCTGCGATTAGGTTGTAAATATTGCGCCTTCTGTTTATTAAAAGCCGAAATATGTACTTACGCATACATACATACATACTTTTTGTCTCCTTCCTCACCTCCAACTCATGCACGTGTTTGCAAAACGATGACGAAGTGATTTTGCCATATGTTTGAATCAAATAAACATACTAAGAAGATATCAACCAGTACTTCCCATATACCAAACGAAAGGAAAACTCTTGAATTTTTGATTAAAGAAAACAAAAACCAAACCATTCGAGCGGTTTTCGAGCATTTTGGTAATAAACAAAATTTAAAATTTTGTCAACAATTTTTTGCTTTAAAATGCTCAATATTTGTTGAATTTATATAAAATCTGTACACAGTAATATTTCTATTGCTTCAAGCAATCTATATCCCGAAAATGAAAGTTATATCTGCAAATTATAAGTTGCTAGAGCACTTTAAAGGCTCACAATTGACCCAAAAATAAGTCAATATTTACCGTTGTTTCTAGGACAGACACCGAATCGGTTACTTACAGAAATATATCTGTCGACAGGTTCGGAATTTTATCTTTGAAATGCCATACCTTTCTTTGAAATCGCTTCATTAGTTCTCGTGCAATAAGCGTTGAATCTTTAAAAATTACAACTACAACATTTCAGCATAGCCTCCATATCGTAAGGTAAGACGTATTCTACGTCAAAAAAATAAAAGTCTTATATCTAAAGTATTTACGTGCCGATTTGTCTGCTTTTTAAAATATATACTGGCTATGTAAGTAGAATCATGTTAGCATAAAATGGTCTTTCTAGGTGGCGCCAAGGTCGAGATATTTCGAAAACCGTATTTATGGTCCGATTTGGTTCGAATTTGGCGTATGTAGTTGAAACATAATAAATCATAGATTTCGAACAAATTGACCCTGAATTGGCGCTGAAGTCAAAATATAAAGTATATTCGACATAATATACATGTTTTATATGCGTTAAAAAATCATTTAAAAGCAATATTAACAAAAATATAACGATGGAAATTTATGTCACGTGACGCCACGTCATGTGACAATTCACACTTTGGGTTGTAAAAGAAAATTGAAACAAGTTGCATTAATTCAGAAAACTCTAAAAGCAACTAGAATTTCTCAAAATCATATTAAAATAAGTTTCATGAATACAGCCATCCACAATTCGCAGAGTTTTGCGATTTTGTCAGAAAAGAAAAAATCAACTTCGGTTTTTTGTCACGTAACGACACTCTCTTTAAATGCTTATATTTCAGGACCAAGCAGTTCGATTGTTTTAATTTTTCGTTTAAATATAGAGCTAATTATGTGCTATACAATGGCTCAAAAAAGTTAAAGAAACAAATGGTATCCCTTTTTTGTATCACATTGAAACGTACGACTGTCACGTATGGAAATATCCATATACAATTTAAATAAGAGCAAAAGGCGGACCTCGTTTTTTTTTTTGGTTTTTTAGTTACTTACATATAATAATAAAAAATAATTTTTTACCAAAGGTCCTATTTCGAACTTCGAAGGCCCGTATCTCGATTTCGGAGGCTAACTTCGAAAAACGGAGAAATAACTTTTTCTACCTATGACTGAGTCTCTTGGTCCAATACCTAGCCGAGTGCTGTACAGTTTAATGATTCCAGTATCTTCATTTATGTATATTGCATCTATCAATATCTTATAAAGAGAAGTGTAATATTTTTATACCCGAGCGCACTTGTGCACAAGGGTATATTAACTTTGTTCACATAACGGTTGTTTGTAACAGCCAAAACGAATCGAGATAGATATAGACAAATGTATACATAAATGCTCAGAATGAATAGAGAAGTCGATTAAGTACCTCGATGCGGGTACTTAAGCGAACATAATTATTGATGTAGTTACATCTTTTTGTTAACTTACATAAATATATAAATCCTTCAATAAAACATAAACATTTAATGAAGTATACGTATTTATTTAAGATTTTGCAATTAAAATACAGTTCATTCCCTAACAACAACAAATACCATGTAAACCTAAGCTTAAGATTTTATAGAACACTTAAAGAAAAAAATTCATCAAAATTTAAAATTTTTTTTCTCAGATGTGTTTTTTGAGTACAGTAAAACCCGCTTAAGTACCTCACGAATAATGTCAGCTTTTTAAGGTACTTAGGCGGGTTGGGTACTTAAAAGAACCCGCTTAAGTACCTCGATGCGGGTACTTAAGCGGACATAATTACTGATGTAGTTACATCTTTTTGTTAACTTACATAAATACTGGAATAACAACATTTAATGAAGTATACATAGTTTAAAACCAAAATCGTAGCATTATGTAAATACATAAACACGTAAAAAAAAACTTTATTAAAAAAATATTTAGTGGAATGGTATATCACATTTACAAGAATTAAATTGTTTAAAAAGTCAAAGTTGGACATATCATTTTGTACCAAATTCACAAAAATATTGTTTTCCACTTATGTTTATTTATTAATTTTTAAGATTTTTCAATCAATTAAAATGCAGTTCAGTGCCTAACACATACCATATAAACCTAAGCTTAAGATTTTGTAGAACACTTAAAAAAAAATCATCATAATTCCAAACTTTTTTCTCAGAAGTGTTTTTTGAGTATACAGTTTTTAGCCCATTCAATTTTAGTGTAATAATGTGCAAGTTTCAAGTGGCTAAAAGTAACCGTTGATTTTTTAGAATTTTTTTATCGAAGGTGTGTGGCGCTGCTACTGAATTTCAAAATACATAAATATTTTAAGGAATTTTAAAAGAGCACTTAAAAGGGGAAACTTATAAGTAAAAATGTAAATGGGGCATGAAAAATTGAGGTAATAAGGTGGGTTGGGTACATAAGCGGGGAGATACTTAAGAGAGGGATTTTCTTGAGAATACATTAAAAAGTTCATGGTGTCCAAAAATGTTGGTTACTTAAGCGGGTTAGGCACTTAAGCGGGGGGGTACTTAAGCGGGTTTCACTGTATACAGTTTTATAGCCCATTCAATTTTAGTGTAATAATGTGCAAGCTTCAAGTGGCTAAAAATTACCGTTGATTTTTTATAACGAAGGTGTGTAACGCTGCCACTGAGATTCAAAATATGTAAATATTTTAAGGAATTTTAAAAGAGCACTTAAAAAGTGAAAATTATAAGTAAAATGGTAAATGGGGTACGAAAAATTTAGGTACTTAGGCGGGTTGGGTAATTAGCGGGGAGGTACTTAAAAGAGGGATTTTCTTCAAATTACATTCAAAAATTCACATTGCCCAAAAATGTTGGTTATTTAAGCGGGTTAGGTACTTAAGCGGGGGGGGGGTACTTAAGCGGGTTTCAGTGTAACTCAACGAAATTTGGTACGAGGTTTCCATTTATCCAAGGTAGGTTGGTGTTGAAAATGAGCGAAATCGGACTGTAACCACGCCCACTTCCCATATAACGGTAATTTCCAGAAATACGAAAACTGCGATATTTTAGTAACTACTGAAGATAATTCACTCAAAATTGATATCTACAATAATTTTCAGACGCAAAATAAGAATAATATAAATTTTTGGAAAATGGGCATAGTCACGCCCACTTATGGTTACAAGTGTATATCTTGGTAACCGCTGCACCAATTTCTTCCAAGCTTGGCACATTTTTAAAATCGGACAATAACCACGCCCNGTAAATATTGAAGCTAATTTATTCAAAATTGATGCTTGCAACAACTCTTTACCAGGAAATACGTTTATGGAAAAATTTTTGAAAATGGGCGTGGCACCGCCCACTTATGATCATATATATTTATCTCGGTAACCGTTCTACCAATTTGTACCAAACTCAGTATGGTTATTGTGCTTGCTACATAAAAGCAAAAAGTTGAAAATTATTGAAATCAGACTGAAATTGAGGCCGCTTTTCATATAACGGTAAATTTCGGAAATGCTTGAAACTTCAATATTTCGAAATTTAAGGACGCTAATTTACTCAAAATTGATACACCCCGGCTTACCATGTAGCGGTAGCTTTCGGAAAGGTGAAAAACTTATATTTAATACTTGCGCCGAGTATTTAATGTTCGGCTCCGCCCGAACTTAGACTTTCTTACTTGTTTTATCTAAAACTAATAAAGTTAGAAGGATGAAATTCGAGGATGTGGTAGTTAACATATTAGTCCTTGACATATTTTTTTTTTTGTAAATAAATATTGGAAATTTCCAAGGATATTCAAGGATAAATCTTTAAAAGGACATTTTCAATACTTATTCGTCCTGGTAAACCCAAAAATTAAATATTTACTACTGAATTTTTCCTTTTAATTGATACCCATATTGTTACTCTACAATGCACCAGATCTTTTAAAATTTTTTTTTATTCAATCATATCCTAGACATTTCAAGGTCCTTTAAAAAAACCCTGACGTCAGAGAGAAAAATTAAAAACGCAGTTATATTATATTTGGCTCCTACTTTTGTGAATATATTGATTTTTTATGTGTTTTAAAAATGTTTGGTTTTTTCGCACGGTGTAATGAAATGGTGATCTGAAAGTAGAAAAGCGTACTGAGATCGTTGCATTGAGCATGCTACGAGTACGAACAACAGCGAGAATTTTTTCTACATAACATAGGAGAACGCTGATTTGTTTTCTTCTTTTCGCACGCAAACGTTAACAAAACATGGACAGGGTATTCATTAAAATGCGTAGATGCTTCGAAAATGTGTAAACCTCGTAAATAACCCAGTTTTCCATACAAAATTAAGTATGTTTACGAGGCTTATACAGCTTTGAGGCATTTACGGGTTTAGATGAATACCCTGAGAATGTTGAAATGTATACGTTCGCGTTTACTTTCGAATAATGAACGTGTAGTAGGTGTTTAAACTTCGGTCAACTGTATTTAAACTTCGTCTTGTTCATTTGACAAGACACATTTTTTATACCAAATTCTCAAATTGAATCGTATCTAGGGTAAAATAAATACACCGTTATTTTTGCTTGGTAAATTTTTTTGTACCAAACTCAAGAATCTGTGTAATCTTTCGACGACGACCATATTTTCAAAGTATTATAAAGGTATGGCTAAGTTCACAACCTAGAGTAATAGCGTTACGCGATGCGATAAAAATCGCTCAATCAAACGAAACTTTTTCGCCAGCATAATAGCTAGCAATTGAAAAGTAGCTAGTTTTTAAAGCGTTGCAAAATCATACACGACTAATTTTTTATAATAGGGCAGTTCACGATGAGTAGTATTTTAGATTTAAAGTTGCTATGTAGCAATCTAGCACGCAGTTTTTTGTTGGGAAAGCAGCAAAATTTGTGATACATTGGTACGTAGCAACTCCCCTAATACATTTGTATTTGTTTCTTCAACCTTTTGACAATTTATGTCGAAACCAAAGCATATTGTATTGTATATAATGGCAGTAGAAGAGATGTTTAATTTATTATATAAATATGTACATATGTATATTTTTGATTTATTTGGGCTTTAAATACAAGAAAGAGCTTTTTTTAACAAACTGCATATTTTTTATTTCATTGCACAGCGATAAATACGAAAGACTATGTAAACGATGATTATACGCGATTTTAATGAATTCTCGCTACGCTAATACGCTAGGTCGTAAACTTAGCCTAATACTGGAACTCGACTGGCCGCCATATTAAAGCTGTATGACTATTATTTAACTAATTTAACAATTTCATTATGTACATTGGCTCAACTATGCCACTTTATGAGTATTTTCGACCCTTTTTTAAACAGCGCATCTCTTAAAAATTTAATAATGGCCAAAAAATCATTGCCTTCAAAATTTTAGTTTTTCCAGATTTATTTAAAAATCTTCAAATCCTTATAAATTTTGAGGCGCTCGATTTTTAGAGGGGGACCGAAATTCACTCGACAGAATGTACTGAGTTTTTTAATTACGAACTCACATTCATATACATTCGCGATTTTCATGCCTGCATATTACAAAGAGGAATGCTGAGATTTATAAAAAGAATTCCAAGTCGTGCAGATTAATTAGATTTGATTAGTAGTAAATTTTATTCATCGAACCATTTTGTATTCTTCACACTCATGAAAATATAATTATGCTAGAATATGATGTAAATTATTTACCATTATGGTGAATGATTTGAGCCAATTATGAGTACGTATTTTGCACCGACGGAGTATATTTTATGTTCTAGAAACAAGGAAACTTGTATACCACTGGCATAATATCTATATATACCGAAAATCAGTAAAAAAATTTACGGTAGGTGTAAATAACACAGGCCGACAAAATTTAACCAACATTCAGACCCAGAAACCAGATTATATATTTCCGAAGGTTTATGATGCGCTGAATACAAATCTGGCCTCAGAATTGCTCTATCAGCTCTGGTCGGGATATCCTAACCTAAAAGTGCAAAAAACACCGTTTTTGCCCATATTTGAGGTTATGTAGCCTTGCAGATGTTTTCTTTCACCAAAATAATAGGCTGGCATCTTTAAGTACAAGTCTTCTTCTTTCAAATGGCGATTTGTTTGCTCAAATATCTTTTTTTTCGCTGAGATATCGCATTTTGAAATTTTCGTGTTTCTAAATTTTCCTACACCTGAAATACACCAGATTCGGATTCATCGCATCAAAATCCTTCGAAAATATATAGTCCGGTTTCTGGGTCTGAAATGCTGTCGGCCTGTGTAATACACGAGAATGCGGTATCACAGCGCACGGCAGTGCGCGCGAGTGACGAAAGCAGCCACAGTAGCATGCTGAAATGACTCGCTTATATGTACATATGTACACGAGATTTGGAAGTTTTTATCCAGACGTTCAATCGACATGTTTGAGCTATCGTTGGAAAGGTCTTGCAGAGTGCGTGTGTGTGAGAAAATGTATTCAAGCTTCATAAACTATTAAATGGTTTTTTAAAAATTTGGCTAAACTGTTGCGAAACAAAAAATATTTTTTTGCTTTTACCGGTTTAAGGGGTTATGTGGGTACACCCAACATATTTAGTGTTATTCTATAGGCCAATACCTTTCAAACGATACCTTATACGTATGCCTGTGTGGGCGTGGCTGCTGCCTGAAATTCGAAAAAAGGCGATTTTATAAACTACCACTGAGGACGCACTACTCAATCCATGTCATTGATGTGGATATCAGTAAAAGGGTCTTCAAACAAGCTATCTAACGCTATCTTCTGTGTTTATAAAATATAAATATCTCATAACGTTATCGCCTGAAAATTAAAAATTGGGCTGCTGAAAATATACATTTCGGGCATTTTCTCAAAAACTGGTCAGTCGATTTTATTCTAGGTTTCCACAAGTCTAGCTTAAAACCTTAACTTTCATCTGGTATATAGATTATATCTGGGAAAACTCTTGCTGTGGAGATATTGCTATTCAAATTGAAAAAATGTCGCTCCCCAAAGGGTCAAATGGTTAAAAATTAACATATCCGTCTAATTTGGTTACTTTAAGATATAAAAATAACATACCCAGTTCCCCGAAAAAAAATCGCTTATTCCCCGATTGCCACTTAAACCGAAATTCCCTGCAAATCGGGGAATTTCCCGCGAGTTGACAAGTTGCAGGATGCAGCTGTGCTAATCACTTCGTACATGCCTTGGAAACCACAATTTATGTGTGTTTTAGAGTTTTTTTCAGTCACATGCCGAAATTGTAACATTTTACCCCGATTTAATTGCACGTATGTACACAGTATTTAACTATGCTACATGGGTTTATCCCCGCACTTAACCAACCTGTGAAGACGCGTATAATATTACCTACAGTTGTACATAAATATAGGGTAAACGCACTAGTATCCGGACACTTAACGTGTTTCTTAACTTTGACATCGACTGAATTTCTTCCTATAAACGCTACCCCGAATAATTATATTGTTTGTAAGAGTGTAGATATTTCTTAATAATATGGCGTCGACATAAATTGCAAATATAACATTGCTAGAATTATTAAAATAAAAATTCAAAAAAGTTCGATTTTCACTAGTGTCCGGACGGTGAAATTTAGTTTCCGGACGCTTTTATTTTAATATCCGGACGCGTAATTTTTGTATGAAATTTCAGTCGTTTCCATCTTGAATAAATAAACATTTTTGTTAGTTGTTTGTAAAGTATTTAATAATTCATTTTTTTACTTTAAATATAAAAAGGTATTTAAAATACCAGCACAATTCAATGCAGGGAACATAGTCTGGTGAGCGGTGTACACTAATATTTAAACAACTCTTATAGGTCTTATTAATAAAATATACCTAATCTAATGCTTAACCATTTCCAAAAAAATAAAAAATCTAAAATTCACTGATTTACTTATGTATGTATATAATAAATAAAACATAATCCATTAATTATGCATAGGTACATAAGAAGTCCAACACTTATTGATAAACTTAGTTAATTAAATGAATTAGGTATGTTATATAAGGGCACATTTGGGTATTCAGGTAGGTTTTAAGATAGGTACACAAGTTTGGGAAAAAATATAACAAAACAAATAATAATAAAAACAAAATAAAAATTTTTCAATTTAACAAACTTAATATTAGGAGAGGTAGATGCATTAAATTTACTTACATCTTTTTTATAGTTGGTAAACAAATAAATAAAGTAGGTACATAGGTAGCTAGCTATTTAATATTAATTTTGCTTGGCATTCACTTTATCACAGCAATAGTTGCATACATAGTCTTTTTAGAAGCTATTTCGTACTCCAAACTTGCCATAGAAGTGCAGCTTAGATGAAACCATCTTACACAAGAATCGCATCCTATGTTTTTTAAATTGTCGTCTTCTATGTCACTCTGGAGTTAATCAAAACAATTTTGGCACTTTTCCTTCTTTTTAAAGTTTTTCTTTTGTTGTGGTGTACGTTTTCGGGTTTCTTTTTTTGATAATCTATCTCTTTTCCTTATTGCTATGGCATCAAGTTTGTCTTGTTTTTCTTTTTCTTTTCTAGCATGGATCTCTCGCCAAGCACTCGGCGCTCTGCACGGGCTGTTAACGTGGTTTGTTTTCTTTTTGTTGTTAAAAAAAACATGTTTGGGTAAAACAAATGTGTTGCGATTACCGATGGTGAGCTTGGCGTGCTCTGGGATCGAGATTGGCGGGCTTCCGATGGTCTTGGGGAAGGATTTTGAAGGTCATCTGATTTTGTGGTAGGGAATGCGAGTTCGATGATTTCCTTATCAATGGCAGCGATTTCTTGTAGTTCTAGTGAAATTTGATCTTGCCCGACGTTTGTCGATGAATTCAGCTCCATCGCGGATTCAATTCTGTTGGTCTCATTAGTTCCAGATGCTTCTTCAGTTTCTTTGTATAAGGTACCATCCCTGTTTAGAACGTAAACTCCAGTGCGTAAGTCGCGTAATCCTCCTGCGATCCCTTCAAGAGCAGGGTCTACTGTTATGTCCAGTATTGTTGTTTTTGACGCTTCAGTTTGAATCACCTTTAAAACGATTTCAGGATCAATACCACAATCATTCAGTTGCCCTGACAATGATTTAATCACTTCAGCAGCTATCTCAAATTTTGAAGGTTCAGCGGTTTGTTCTGGTTCGGATGAGAGAAAAACTTGAGCAATGAGCAAGTTCTCAGCGTTGTTCTTGACGCATTTGGAATAGTCGACTGCTGCAGGGTTCAATGGATACAAACCACATTTTCGGAATCCATTTTGTATAGTTGCCACCATATCCTTGTTCTTAATGATCGCATCATTTAAAAGGGGACAGAAGTTTTTTTTAGTAAGTGGCTGTCCCAAATTATTTGACTGCCATTCACGTACCGTTGTTTTCCAGTCCGATTTGAAAGGCTTAAACACACTGACGTCCGCGGCTGCATGATGTGCGTGGTCTTCGGTGGCAACGCATATAAAAATATTTGGTTTCGGTTACAAAACTCGCTTAGTTCCAGGTTTAAGCGTGATTTGTGGCCATCGACAAACAAAATAACTGGCCGTTCAACTCCATCAGCAAGCAATCGATTGTGCATACAATTGGCGACGTACTCAAAAAATGTTTCGCTTTTCATCCAGCCACTCACACTCCGTCCCAAAAACCAGGATTTTGGCATACTGTCGACGATTTCTTTTGGTGGACGCAGGTATGGAAAAACAACCATCGGTTCAAACAGTTTTCCGTGCGCTGAAAAAACTATAAGCACCGTTAAAGTCTCCTTTTCATTTCCGGCTGCAATTTGGCAAATATTTTTATAGCCCTTCGGAGCTATAACTTTCCCAGTTTTTGGGCAGAGGCAAAAGCTAGTTTCGTCACCATTTAAGATCCTTGAAGGATCATTCATTATGTTTTCCTGTCCAATAGTTTTTAAGTATTCTTCAAGTTCTTTAAACCATTTCAAAATTGTCTCCTGCGTCACTACTGCCCTACCCTTACTTATTGTTTCCGCTTTCCTCATTGCTAAAGATGGATTCCGCTTAATGAAAGCTTGCATCCATGTTCTCTCTGGCCGATTATTTTTAAATGGCGTTTACCTGTTCGTGTCATTTAAATTTTTTGAACAGTATTCAATAAATCATAAATTTTTAGCGGAAACCCACATTAACATAAATCGATGCACCATTGAGCAATCTGTTGTTCCTCTTCAGTTGTTAAATAAGGAGCTGGCCCCATCTTTGTCGCATTTTCACCGATTAATCTTTTGCCTTTCAATCGGTCATGCAAAGTTGACCGGCATAAACCATATTTATATGCCGCTTGCCTGATGCTGATATGGTTTGACCTTATATCCTCTAAGGCCTGAGCTATTTTGTCTGAATTCATTCCTTAAAAATAATAACAAAGAAAGAACGTAATATGGATAAAAACCAAAAATTTCATACAAAATACAGTTGTCCGGACATTGAACCTTATCTTTTTAGTATCCGGACAGTCATATTCGTACTTATGTAGTTAACCCTGTCCGAATACTGAAAACATGTGAGAAAAAAGCATTTCCCTTTCCGTATATCTTAGAAGATATGCCAAACTATCATTTAAGAGCACTAAAAAGAGAATTTGTAATTTCTCTCATATTTTCAGTAGCCGGACAGCCTGTCCGGAAACTGAAAATCATCTTCAATTTTGGTTTCAGTGTCCGGATACTAAAAATTTAGGCAAAGAATTGAACTAATTTAATTTTTTTCTTATATAATTTAATTTTACTATATTTCAAATAAATGTAATTATATGTGAGCTCACTGATAAACAAAAAATTTTCAGGTAAAAGTGTCACCGTTTTTGAAATATTTACATTTTTTCGAATTAAAAAAAAAATCGTGCCTTTTCATGTGTTTTCTTTAACTGCAACTACAAACCGGGCAATACTTAGTAAATTTTTTATGTAAAATACTTCCAGATAGTTGCCTCTCCATACTCAAATGCAATGTAG